>NW_025747815.1:0-45737 GCF_021184085.1 Oncorhynchus gorbuscha | reverse complement strand
CAGTCCTACCATACCGTGTGATCTACAATACATGGTATACAGTAACAGTCTTACCATACCGTGTGATCTACAATACATGGTATACAGTAACAGTCCTACCGTACCGTGTGACCTACAGTACATGGTATACAGTAACAGTCCTACCATACCTTATTATCTACGGTACATGGAATACAGTAACAGTCCTACCATACCTTGTGATCTACAATACATGGTATACAGTAACTGTCCTACCGTACCGTGTGACCTACAGTACATGGTATATAGTAACAGTCCTACCATACCGTGTGATCTACAGTACATGGTATACAGTAACAGTTCTACCATACCGTATGATCTACGGTACACGGTATACAGTAACACTCCTACCGTACCTTATGATCTACGGTACATGGTCTATAGTAACAGTCCTACCATACCGTGTGATCTACAGTACATGGTATACATTAACAGTCCTACCATACCGTGTGATCTACAGTACATGGTATACAGTAACAGTCTTACCATATCGTGTGATCGACAGTACATGGTATACAGTAACAGTCCTACCATACCGTGTGATCTACAGTACATGGTATACAGTAACATTCCTACCATACCGTGTGATCTACAGTACATTGTATACAGTAACAGTCCTACCATACCGTGTGATCTACAGTACATTGTATACAGTAACAGTCCTACCGTACCGTGTGATCTACAGTACATGGTATACAGTAACAGTCCTACCATACCGTGTGATCTACAATACATGGTATACAGTAACAGTCTTACCATACCGTGTGATCTACAGTACATGGTATACAGTAACAGTCTTACCATACCGTGTGATCTACAATACATGGTATACAGTAACTGTCCTACCGTACCGTGTGACCTACAGTACATGGTATACAGTAACAGTCTTACCATACCGTGTGACCTACAGTACATGGTATACAGTAACAGTCTTACCATACCGTGTGATCTACAGTACATGGTATACAGTAACACTCCTACCATACCGTGTGATCTACAGTACATGGTATCCAGTAACAATCCTACCGTACCTTATGATCTACGGTACATGGTATACAGTAACAGTCCTACCATACCGTGTGATCTACAGTACATGGTATACAGTAACAGTCCCATCGTACCGTATGATCTACAGTACATGGTATACAGTAACACTCCTACCATATCGTGTGATCTACAGTACATGGTATACAGTAACACTCCTACCATACCGTGTGATCTACAGTACATGGTATACAGTAACAGTCCGACCGTACCATGTGACCTACAGTACATGGTATACAGTAACAGTCTTACCATACCGTGTGATCTACAGTACATGGTATACAGTAACAGTCCTACCGTACCATGTGACCTACAGTACATGGTATACAGTAACAGTCTTACCATACCGTGTGATCTACAGTACATGGTATACAGTAACAGTCCTACCATACCGTATGATCTACGGTACACAGTATACAGTAACACTCCTACCGTACCGTGTGACCTACAGTACATGGTATACAGTAACAGTCTTACCATACCATGTGATCGACAGTACATGGTATACAGTAACACTCCTACCATACCGTGTGATCTACAGTACATGGTATACAGTAACACTCCTACCATACCGTGTGATCTACAGTACATGGTATCCAGTAACAATCCTACCGTACCTTATGATCTACGGTACATGGTATACAGTAACAGTCCTACCATACCGTGTGATCTACAGTACATGGTATACAGTAACAGTCTTACCATACCGTGTGATCTACAGTACATGGTATACAGTAACACTCCTACCATACCGTGTGATCTACAGTACATGGTATCCAGTAACAATCCTACCGTACCTTATGATCTACGGTACATGGTATACAGTAACAGTCCTACCATACCGTGTGATCTACAGTACATGGTATACAGTAACAGTCCCATCGTACCGTATGATCTACAGTACATGGTATACAGTAACACTCCTACCATATCGTGTGATCTACAGTAAATGGTATACAGTAACACTCCTACCATACCGTGTGATCTACAGTACATGGTATACAGTAACAGTCCTACCGTACCATGTGACCTACAGTACATGGTATACAGTAACAGTCTTACCATACCGTGTGATCTACAGTACATGGTATACAGTAACAGTCCTACCGTACCATGTGACCTACAGTACATGGTATACAGTAACAGTCTTACCATACCGTGTGATCTACAGTACATGGTATACAGTAACAGTCCTACCATACCGTATGATCTACGGTACACAGTATACAGTAACACTCCTACCGTACCGTGTGACCTACAGTACATGGTATACAGTAACAGTCTTACCATACCATGTGATCGACAGTACATGGTATACAGTAACACTCCTACCATACCGTGTGATCTACAGTACATGGTATACAGTAACAGTCCTACCGTACCTTATGATCTACAGTACATGGTATACAGTAACAATCTTACCATACCGTGTGATCGACAGTACATGGTATACAGTAACACTCCTACCATACCGTGTGATCTACAGTACATGGTATACAGCAACAGTCCTCTACCGTACCTTATTATCTACAGTACATGGTATACAGTAATACTCCTACCATACCGTGTGATCTACAGTACATTGTATACAGTAACATTCCTACCATACCGTGTGATCTACAGTACATTGTATACAGTAACAGTCCTACCATACCGTGTGATCTACAGTACATTGTATACAGTAACAGTCCTACCGTACCGTGTGATCTACAGTACATGGTATACAGTAACAGTCCTACCATACCGTGTGATCTACAATACATGGTATACAGTAACAGTCTTACCATACCGTGTGATCTACAGTACATGGTATACAGTAACAGTCTTACCATACCGTGTGATCTACAATACATGGTATACAGTAACTGTCCTACCATACCGTGTGATCTACAGTGCATGGTATACACTAACAATCCTACCGTACCGTGTGATCTACAGTACATGGTATACAGTAACAGTCCTACCTTACCGTGTGATCTACAGTACATGGTATACAGTAACAGTCCTACCGTACCGTGTGATCTACAGTACATGGTATACAGTAACCGTCCTACCATACCGTGTGATCGACAGTACATGGTATACAGTAACACTCCTACCATACCGTGTGATCTACAGTACATGGTATACAGTAACAGTCCTACCGTACCGTATGATCTACGGTACAAGGTATACAGTAACAGTCCTACCGTACCGTGTGATCTACAATACATGGTATACAGTAACAGTCCTACCGTACCGTGTGATCTACAGTACATGGTATACAGTAACCGTCCTACCATACCGTGTGATCGACAGTACATGGTATACAGTAACACTCCTACCATACCGTGTGATCTACAGTACATGGTATACAGTAACAGTCCTACCATACCGTATGATCTACGGTACACGGTATACAGTAACACTCCTACCGTACCTTATGATCTACGGTACATGGTATATAGTAACAGTATTACCATACCGTATGATCTACGGTACACGGTATACAGTAACACTCCTACCGTAACTTATGATCTACGGTACATGGTATATAGTAACAATCCTACCATACCGTGTGATCTACAGTACATGGTATACAGTAACAGTCCTACCATACCGTGTGATCTACAGTACATTGTATACAGTAACAGTCCTACCGTACCGTGTGACCTACAGTACATGGTATACAGTAACAGTCTTACCATACCGTGTGATCTACAGTACATGGTATACAGTAACAGTCCTACCGTACCGTGTGATCTACAGTACATGGTATACAGTAACAGTCCTACCCTACTGTGTGATCTACAGTACATGGTATACAGTAACAGTCCTACCATACCGTGTGATCTACAGTACATGGTATACAGTAACAGTCCTACCGTACCGTGTGATCTACAGTACATGGTATACAGTAACAGTCCTACCCTACTGTGTGATCTACAGTACATGGTATACAGTAACAGTCCTACCATACCGTGTGATCTACAGTACATGGTATACAGTAACAGTCCTACCGTACCGTGTGATCTACAGTACATGGTATACAGTAACAGTCCTACCATAACGTGTGATCGACAGTACATGGTATACAGTAACACTCCTACCATACCGTGTGATCTACAGTACATGGTATACAGTAACAGTCCTACCATTCCGTATGATCTACGGTACACGGTATACAGTAACAGTCCTACCATACCGTATGATCTACGGTACACGGTATACAGTAACACTCCTACCGTAACTTATGATCTACGGTACATGGTATATAGTAACAATCCTACCATACCGTGTGATCTACAGTACATGGTATACAGTAACAGTCCTACCGTACACGTGTGATCTACAGTACATGGTATACAGTAACAGTCCTACCGTACCGTGTGATCTACAGTACATGGTATACAGTAACAGTCCTACCCTACTGTGTGATCTACAGTACATGGTATACAGTAACAGTCCTACCGTACCGTGTGATCTACAATACATGGTATACAGTAACAGTCCTACCGTACCGTGTGATCTACAGTACATGGTATACAGTAACCGTCCTACCATACCGTGTGATCGACAGTACATGGTATACAGTAACACTCCTACCATACCGTGTGATCTACAGTACATGGTATACAGTAACAGTCCTACCATACCGTATGATCTACGGTACACGGTATACAGTAACACTCCTACCGTACCTTATGATCTACGGTACATGGTATATAGTAACAGTATTACCATACCGTATGATCTACGGTACACGGTATACAGTAACACTCCTACCGTAACTTATGATCTACGGTACATGGTATATAGTAACAATCCTACCATACCGTGTGATCTACAGTACATGGTATACAGTAACAGTCCTACCATACCGTGTGATCTACAGTACACTGTATACAGTAACAGTCCTACCGTACCGTGTGACCTACAGTACATGGTATACAGTAACAGTCTTACCATACCGTTTGATCTACAGTACATGGTATACAGTAACAGTCCTACCGTACCGTGTGATCTACAGTACATGGTATACAGTAACAGTCCTACCCTACTGTGTGATCTACAGTACATGGTATACAGTAACAGTCCTACCATACCGTGTGATCTACAGTACATGGTATACAGTAACAGTCCTACCGTACCGTGTGATCTACAGTACATGGTATACAGTAACAGTCCTACCCTACTGTGTGATCTACAGTACATGGTATACAGTAACAGTCCTACCATACCGTGTGATCTACAGTACATGGTATACAGTAACAGTCCTACCGTACCGTGTGATCTACAGTACATGGTATACAGTAACAGTCCTACCATAACGTGTGATCGACAGTACATGGTATACAGTAACACTCCTACCATACCGTGTGATCTACAGTACATGGTATACAGTAACAGTCCTACCATTCCGTATGATCTACGGTACACGGTATACAGTAACAGTCCTACCATACCGTATGATCTACGGTACACGGTATACAGTAACACTCCTACCGTAACTTATGATCTACGGTACATGGTATATAGTAACAATCCTACCATACCGTGTGATCTACAGTACATGGTATACAGTAACAGTCCTACCGTACCGTGTGATCTACAGTACATGGTATACAGTAACAGTCCTACCGTACCGTGTGATCTACAGTACATGGTATACAGTAACAGTCCTACCCTACTGTGTGATCTACAGTACATGGTATACAGTAACAGTCCTACCGTACCGTGTGATCTACAGTACATGGTATACAGTAACAGTCCTACCGTACCGTGTGATCTACAGTACATGGTATACAGTAACAGTCCTACCCTACTGTGTGATCTACAGTACATGGTATACAGTAACAGTCCTACCATACCGTGTGATCTACAGTACATGGTATACAGTAACAGTCCTACCGTACTGTGTGATCTACAGTACATGGTATACAGTAACAGTCCTACCATAACGTGTGATCGACAGTACATGGTATACAGTAACACTCCTACCATACCGTGTGATCTACAGTACATGGTATACAGTAACAGTCCTACCATTCCGTATGATCTACGGTACACGGTATACAGTAACAGTCCTACCATACCGTATGATCTACGGTACACAGTATACAGTAACACTCCTACCGTAACTTATGATCTACGGTACATGGTATATAGTAACAATCCTACCATACCGTGTGATCTACAGTACATGGTATACAGTAACAGTCCTACCATACCGTGTGATCTACAGTACATTGTATACAGTAACAGTCCTACCATACCGTGTGATCTACAGTACATGGTATACAGTAACAGTCCTACCGTACCGTGTGATCAACAGTACATGGTATACAGTAACAGTCCTACCGTACCGTGTGATCTACAGTACATGGTATACAGTAACAGTCCTACCCTACTGTGTGATCTACAGTACATGGTATACAGTAACAGTCCTACCATACCGTGTGATCTACAGTACATGGTATACAGTAACAGTCCTACCGTACCGTGTGATCTACAGTACATGGTATACAGTAACAGTCCTACCATAACGTGTGATCGACAGTACATGGTATATATAGTAACACTCCTACCATACCGTGTGATCTACAGTACATGGTATACAGTAACAGTCCTACCATTCCGTATGATCTACGGTACACGGTATACAGTAACAGTCCTACCATACCGTGTGATCTACAATACATGGTATACAGTAACAGTCTTACCATACCGTGTGATCTACAGTACATGGTATACAGTAACAGTCCTGCCGTACCTTATGATCTACGGTACATGGAATACAGTAACAGTCCTACCATACCGTGTGATCTACAGTACATGGTATACAGTAACAGTCCTACCATACCGTATGATCTACGGTACACGGTATACAGTAACACTCCTACCGTACCTTATGATCTACGGTACATGGTATATAGTAACAGTATTACCATACCGTATGATCTACGGTACACGGTATACAGTAACACTCCTACCGTAACTTATGATCTACGGTACATGGTATATAGTAACAATCCTACCATACCGTGTGATCTACAGTACATGGTATACAGTAACAGTCCTACCATACCGTGTGATCTACAGTACATTGTATACAGTAACAGTCCTACCGTACCGTGTGACCTACAGTACATGGTATACAGTAACAGTCTTACCATACCGTGTGATCTACAGTACATGGTATACAGTAACAGTCCTACCGTACCGTGTGATCTACAGTACATGGTATACAGTAACAGTCCTACCCTACTGTGTGATCTACAGTACATGGTATACAGTAACAGTCCTACCATACCGTGTGATCTACAGTACATGGTATACAGTAACAGTCCTACCGTACCGTGTGATCTACAGTACATGGTATACAGTAACAGTCCTACCCTACTGTGTGATCTACAGTACATGGTATACAGTAACAGTCCTACCATACCGTGTGATCTACAGTACATGGTATACAGTAACAGTCCTACCGTACCGTGTGATCTACAGTACATGGTATACAGTAACAGTCCTACCATAACGTGTGATCGACAGTACATGGTATACAGTAACACTCCTACCATACCGTGTGATCTACAGTACATGGTATACAGTAACAGTCCTACCATTCCGTATGATCTACGGTACACGGTATACAGTAACAGTCCTACCATACCGTATGATCTACGGTACACGGTATACAGTAACACTCCTACCGTAACTTATGATCTACGGTACATGGTATATAGTAACAATCCTACCATACCGTGTGATCTACAGTACATGGTATACAGTAACAGTCCTACCGTACCGTGTGATCTACAGTACATGGTATACAGTAACAGTCCTACCGTACCGTGTGATCTACAGTACATGGTATACAGTAACAGTCCTACCCTACTGTGTGATCTACAGTACATGGTATACAGTAACAGTCCTACCGTACCGTGTGATCTACAATACATGGTATACAGTAACAGTCCTACCGTACCGTGTGATCTACAGTACATGGTATACAGTAACCGTCCTACCATACCGTGTGATCGACAGTACATGGTATACAGTAACACTCCTACCATACCGTGTGATCTACAGTACATGGTATACAGTAACAGTCCTACCATACCGTATGATCTACGGTACACGGTATACAGTAACACTCCTACCGTACCTTATGATCTACGGTACATGGTATATAGTAACAGTATTACCATACCGTATGATCTACGGTACACGGTATACAGTAACACTCCTACCGTAACTTATGATCTACGGTACATGGTATATAGTAACAATCCTACCATACCGTGTGATCTACAGTACATGGTATACAGTAACAGTCCTACCATACCGTGTGATCTACAGTACACTGTATACAGTAACAGTCCTACCGTACCGTGTGACCTACAGTACATGGTATACAGTAACAGTCTTACCATACCGTTTGATCTACAGTACATGGTATACAGTAACAGTCCTACCGTACCGTGTGATCTACAGTACATGGTATACAGTAACAGTCCTACCCTACTGTGTGATCTACAGTACATGGTATACAGTAACAGTCCTACCATACCGTGTGATCTACAGTACATGGTATACAGTAACAGTCCTACCGTACCGTGTGATCTACAGTACATGGTATACAGTAACAGTCCTACCCTACTGTGTGATCTACAGTACATGGTATACAGTAACAGTCCTACCATACCGTGTGATCTACAGTACATGGTATACAGTAACAGTCCTACCGTACCGTGTGATCTACAGTACATGGTATACAGTAACAGTCCTACCATAACGTGTGATCGACAGTACATGGTATACAGTAACACTCCTACCATACCGTGTGATCTACAGTACATGGTATACAGTAACAGTCCTACCATTCCGTATGATCTACGGTACACGGTATACAGTAACAGTCCTACCATACCGTATGATCTACGGTACACGGTATACAGTAACACTCCTACCGTAACTTATGATCTACGGTACATGGTATATAGTAACAATCCTACCATACCGTGTGATCTACAGTACATGGTATACAGTAACAGTCCTACCGTACCGTGTGATCTACAGTACATGGTATACAGTAACAGTCCTACCGTACCGTGTGATCTACAGTACATGGTATACAGTAACAGTCCTACCCTACTGTGTGATCTACAGTACATGGTATACAGTAACAGTCCTACCGTACCGTGTGATCTACAGTACATGGTATACAGTAACAGTCCTACCGTACCGTGTGATCTACAGTACATGGTATACAGTAACAGTCCTACCCTACTGTGTGATCTACAGTACATGGTATACAGTAACAGTCCTACCATACCGTGTGATCTACAGTACATGGTATACAGTAACAGTCCTACCGTACTGTGTGATCTACAGTACATGGTATACAGTAACAGTCCTACCATAACGTGTGATCGACAGTACATGGTATACAGTAACACTCCTACCATACCGTGTGATCTACAGTACATGGTATACAGTAACAGTCCTACCATTCCGTATGATCTACGGTACACGGTATACAGTAACAGTCCTACCATACCGTATGATCTACGGTACACAGTATACAGTAACACTCCTACCGTAACTTATGATCTACGGTACATGGTATATAGTAACAATCCTACCATACCGTGTGATCTACAGTACATGGTATACAGTAACAGTCCTACCATACCGTGTGATCTACAGTACATTGTATACAGTAACAGTCCTACCATACCGTGTGATCTACAGTACATGGTATACAGTAACAGTCCTACCGTACCGTGTGATCAACAGTACATGGTATACAGTAACAGTCCTACCGTACCGTGTGATCTACAGTACATGGTATACAGTAACAGTCCTACCCTACTGTGTGATCTACAGTACATGGTATACAGTAACAGTCCTACCATACCGTGTGATCTACAGTACATGGTATACAGTAACAGTCCTACCGTACCGTGTGATCTACAGTACATGGTATACAGTAACAGTCCTACCATAACGTGTGATCGACAGTACATGGTATATATAGTAACACTCCTACCATACCGTGTGATCTACAGTACATGGTATACAGTAACAGTCCTACCATTCCGTATGATCTACGGTACACGGTATACAGTAACAGTCCTACCATACCGTGTGATCTACAATACATGGTATACAGTAACAGTCTTACCATACCGTGTGATCTACAGTACATGGTATACAGTAACAGTCCTGCCGTACCTTATGATCTACGGTACATGGAATACAGTAACAGTCCTACCATACCGTGTGATCTACAGTACATGGTATACAGTAACAGTCCTACCATACCGTATGATCTACGGTACACGGTATACAGTAACACTCCTACCGTACCTTATGATCTACGGTACATGGTATATAGTAACAGTATTACCATACCGTATGATCTACGGTACACGGTATACAGTAACACTCCTACCGTAACTTATGATCTACGGTACATGGTATATAGTAACAATCCTACCATACCGTGTGATCTACAGTACATGGTATACAGTAACAGTCCTACCATACCGTGTGATCTACAGTACATTGTATACAGTAACAGTCCTACCGTACCGTGTGACCTACAGTACATGGTATACAGTAACAGTCTTACCATACCGTGTGATCTACAGTACATGGTATACAGTAACAGTCCTACCGTACCGTGTGATCTACAGTACATGGTATACAGTAACAGTCCTACCCTACTGTGTGATCTACAGTACATGGTATACAGTAACAGTCCTACCATACCGTGTGATCTACAGTACATGGTATACAGTAACAGTCCTACCGTACCGTGTGATCTACAGTACATGGTATACAGTAACAGTCCTACCCTACTGTGTGATCTACAGTACATGGTATACAGTAACAGTCCTACCATACCGTGTGATCTACAGTACATGGTATACAGTAACAGTCCTACCGTACCGTGTGATCTACAGTACATGGTATACAGTAACAGTCCTACCATAACGTGTGATCGACAGTACATGGTATACAGTAACACTCCTACCATACCGTGTGATCTACAGTACATGGTATACAGTAACAGTCCTACCATTCCGTATGATCTACGGTACACGGTATACAGTAACAGTCCTACCATACCGTATGATCTACGGTACACGGTATACAGTAACACTCCTACCGTAACTTATGATCTACGGTACATGGTATATAGTAACAATCCTACCATACCGTGTGATCTACAGTACATGGTATACAGTAACAGTCCTACCGTACCGTGTGATCTACAGTACATGGTATACAGTAACAGTCCTACCGTACCGTGTGATCTACAGTACATGGTATACAGTAACAGTCCTACCCTACTGTGTGATCTACAGTACATGGTATACAGTAACAGTCCTACCGTACCGTGTGATCTACAATACATGGTATACAGTAACAGTCCTACCGTACCGTGTGATCTACAGTACATGGTATACAGTAACCGTCCTACCATACCGTGTGATCGACAGTACATGGTATACAGTAACACTCCTACCATACCGTGTGATCTACAGTACATGGTATACAGTAACAGTCCTACCATACCGTATGATCTACGGTACACGGTATACAGTAACACTCCTACCGTACCTTATGATCTACGGTACATGGTATATAGTAACAGTATTACCATACCGTATGATCTACGGTACACGGTATACAGTAACACTCCTACCGTAACTTATGATCTACGGTACATGGTATATAGTAACAATCCTACCATACCGTGTGATCTACAGTACATGGTATACAGTAACAGTCCTACCATACCGTGTGATCTACAGTACACTGTATACAGTAACAGTCCTACCGTACCGTGTGACCTACAGTACATGGTATACAGTAACAGTCTTACCATACCGTTTGATCTACAGTACATGGTATACAGTAACAGTCCTACCGTACCGTGTGATCTACAGTACATGGTATACAGTAACAGTCCTACCCTACTGTGTGATCTACAGTACATGGTATACAGTAACAGTCCTACCATACCGTGTGATCTACAGTACATGGTATACAGTAACAGTCCTACCGTACCGTGTGATCTACAGTACATGGTATACAGTAACAGTCCTACCCTACTGTGTGATCTACAGTACATGGTATACAGTAACAGTCCTACCATACCGTGTGATCTACAGTACATGGTATACAGTAACAGTCCTACCGTACCGTGTGATCTACAGTACATGGTATACAGTAACAGTCCTACCATAACGTGTGATCGACAGTACATGGTATACAGTAACACTCCTACCATACCGTGTGATCTACAGTACATGGTATACAGTAACAGTCCTACCATTCCGTATGATCTACGGTACACGGTATACAGTAACAGTCCTACCATACCGTATGATCTACGGTACACGGTATACAGTAACACTCCTACCGTAACTTATGATCTACGGTACATGGTATATAGTAACAATCCTACCATACCGTGTGATCTACAGTACATGGTATACAGTAACAGTCCTACCGTACCGTGTGATCTACAGTACATGGTATACAGTAACAGTCCTACCGTACCGTGTGATCTACAGTACATGGTATACAGTAACAGTCCTACCCTACTGTGTGATCTACAGTACATGGTATACAGTAACAGTCCTACCGTACCGTGTGATCTACAGTACATGGTATACAGTAACAGTCCTACCGTACCGTGTGATCTACAGTACATGGTATACAGTAACAGTCCTACCCTACTGTGTGATCTACAGTACATGGTATACAGTAACAGTCCTACCATACCGTGTGATCTACAGTACATGGTATACAGTAACAGTCCTACCGTACTGTGTGATCTACAGTACATGGTATACAGTAACAGTCCTACCATAACGTGTGATCGACAGTACATGGTATACAGTAACACTCCTACCATACCGTGTGATCTACAGTACATGGTATACAGTAACAGTCCTACCATTCCGTATGATCTACGGTACACGGTATACAGTAACAGTCCTACCATACCGTATGATCTACGGTACACAGTATACAGTAACACTCCTACCGTAACTTATGATCTACGGTACATGGTATATAGTAACAATCCTACCATACCGTGTGATCTACAGTACATGGTATACAGTAACAGTCCTACCATACCGTGTGATCTACAGTACATTGTATACAGTAACAGTCCTACCATACCGTGTGATCTACAGTACATGGTATACAGTAACAGTCCTACCGTACCGTGTGATCAACAGTACATGGTATACAGTAACAGTCCTACCGTACCGTGTGATCTACAGTACATGGTATACAGTAACAGTCCTACCCTACTGTGTGATCTACAGTACATGGTATACAGTAACAGTCCTACCATACCGTGTGATCTACAGTACATGGTATACAGTAACAGTCCTACCGTACCGTGTGATCTACAGTACATGGTATACAGTAACAGTCCTACCATAACGTGTGATCGACAGTACATGGTATATATAGTAACACTCCTACCATACCGTGTGATCTACAGTACATGGTATACAGTAACAGTCCTACCATTCCGTATGATCTACGGTACACGGTATACAGTAACAGTCCTACCATACCGTGTGATCTACAATACATGGTATACAGTAACAGTCTTACCATACCGTGTGATCTACAGTACATGGTATACAGTAACAGTCCTGCCGTACCTTATGATCTACGGTACATGGAATACAGTAACAGTCCTACCATACCGTGTGATCTACAATACATGGTATACAGTAACAGTCTTACCATACCGTGTGATCTACAGTACATGGTATACAGTAACAGTCTTACCATACCGTGTGATCTACAATACATGGTATACAGTAACTGTCCTACCGTACCGTGTGACCTACAGTACATGGTATACAGTAACAGTCTTACCATACCGTGTGCTCTACAGTACATGGAATACAGTAACAGTCCTACCATACCGTGTGATCTACAATACATGGTATACAGTAACAGTCTTACCATACCGTGTGATCTACAGTACATGGTATACAGTAACAGTCTTACCATACCGTGTGATCTACAATACATGGTATACAGTAACTGTCCTACCGTACCGTGTGACCTACAGTACATGGTATACAGTAACAGTCTTACCATACCATGTGACCTACAGTACATGGTATACAGTAACAGTCTTACCATACCGTGTGATCTACAATACATGGTATACAGTAACTGTTCTACCGTACCGTGTGACCTACAGTACATGGTATACAGTAACAGTCTTACCATACCGTGTGACCTACAGTACATGGTATACAGTAACAGTCTTACCATACCGTGTGATCTACAGTACATGGTATACAGTAACACTCCTACCATACCGTGTGATCTACAGTACATGGTATACAGTAACAGTCCTACCGTACCTTATGATCTACGGTACATGGTATACAGTAACAGTCCTACCATACCGTGTGATCTACAGTACATGGTATACAGTAACAGTCCCACCGTACCTTATGATCTACAGTACATGGTATATAGTAACAATCCTACCATACCGTGTGATCTACAGTACATGGTATACAGTAACAGTCCTACCATACCGTGTGATCTACAGTACATGGTATACAGTAACAGTCTTACCATACCGTGTGATCGAAAGTACATGGTATACAGTAACAGTCCTACCATACCGTGTGATCTACAGTACATGGTATACAGTAACAGTCCTACCGTACCGTGTGACCTACAGTACATGGTATACAGTAACACTCCTACCATACCGTGTGATCTACAGTACATGGTATACAGTAACAGTCCTACCGTACCATGTGACCTACAGTACATGGTATACAGTAACAGTCTTACCATACCGTGAGATCTACAGTACAATGTATACACTAACAATCCTACCGTACCGTGTGATCTACAGTACATGGTATACAGTAACAGTCCTACCATACCGTGTGATCTACAGTACATGGTATACAGTAACACTCCTAACATACCGTGTGATCTACAGTACATGGTATACAGTAACAGTCCTACCGTACCTTATGATCTACGGTACATGGTATACAGTAACAGTCCTACCATACCGTGTGATCTACAGTACATGGTATACAGTAACAGTCCTACCGTACCTTATGATCTACGGTACATGGTATACAGTAACAGTCCTACCATACCGTGTGATCTACAGTACATGGTATACAGTAACAGTCCCACCGTACCTTATGATCTACAGTACATGGTATATAGTAACAATCCTACCATACCGTGTGATCTACAGTACATGGTATACAGTAACAGTCCTACCATACCGTGTGATCTACAGTACATGGTATACAGTAACAGTCTTACCATACCGTGTGATCGACAGTACATGGTATACAGTAACAGTCCTACCATACCGTGTGATCTACAGTACATGGTATACAGTAACAGTCCTACCGTACCGTGTGACCTACAGTACATGGTATACAGTAACACTCCTACCATACCGTGTGATCTACAGTACATGGTATACAGTAACAGTCCTACCGTACCATGTGACCTACAGTACATGGTATACAGTAACAGTCTTACCATACCGTGAGATCTACAGTACATGGTATACACTAACAATCCTACCGTACCGTGTGATCTACAGTACATGGTATACAGTAACAGTCCTACCATACCGTGTGATCTACAGTACATGGTATACTAACAGTCCTACCATACCGTGTGATCTACAGTACATTGTATACAGTAACACTCCTACCATACCGTGTGATCTACAGTACATTGTATACAGTAACATTCCTACCATACCGTGTGATCTACAGTACATTGTATACAGTTACAGTCCTACCATACCGTGTGATCTACAGTACATTGTATACAGTAACAGTCCTACCATACCGTGTGATCTACAGTACATTGTATACAGTAACAGTTCTACCGTACCGTGTGATCTACAGTACATGGTATACAGTAACAGTCCTACCATACCGTGTGATCTACAATACATGGTATACAGTAACAGTCTTACCATACCGTGTGATCTACAGTACATGGTATACAGTAACAGTCTTACCATACCGTGTGATCTACAATACATGGTATACAGTAACAGTCCTACCGTACCGTGTGATCTACAGTACATGGTATACAGTAACAGTCCTACCATACCGTGTGATCTACAATACATGGTATACAGTAACAGTCTTACCATACCGTGTGATCTACAGTACATGGTATACAGTAACAGTCTTACCATACCGTGTGATCTACAATACATGGTATACAGTAACTGTCCTACCGTACCGTGTGACCTACAGTACATGGTATACAGTAACAGTCTTACCATACCGTGTGATCTACAGTACATGGTATACAGTAACAGTCCTACCGTACCTTATGATCTACGGTACATGGTATACAGTAACAGTCCTACCATACCGTGTGATCTACAGTACATGGTATACAGTAACAGTCCCATCGTACCGTATGATCTACAGTACATGGTATACAGTAACACTCCTACCATATCGTGTGATCTACAGTACATGGTATACAGTAACAGTCTTACCATACCATGTGATCTACAGTACATTGTATACAGTAACAGTCCTACCATACCGTGTGATCTACAGTGCATGGTATACACTAACAATCCTACCGTACCGTGTGATCTACAGTACATGGTATACAGTAACAGTCCTACCTTACCGTGTGATCTACAGTACATGGTATACAGTAACAGTCCTACTGTACCATGTGACCTACAGTACATGGTATACAGTAACAGTCTTACCATACCGTGTGATCGACAGTACATGGTATACACTAACAATCCTACCGTACCGTGTGATCTACAGTACATGGTATACAGTAACAGTCCTACCATACCGTGTGATCTACAGTACATGGTATACAGTAACACTCCTAACATACCGTGTGATCTACAGTACATGGTATACAGTAACAGTCCTACCGTACCTTATGATCTACGGTACATGGTATACAGTAACAGTCCTACCATACCGTGTGATCTACAGTACATGGTATACAGTAACAGTCCTACCGTACCTTATGATCTACGGTACATGGTATACAGTAACAGTCCTACCATACCGTGTGATCTACAGTACATGGTATACAGTAACAGTCCCACCGTACCTTATGATCTACAGTACATGGTATATAGTAACAATCCTACCATACCGTGTGATCTACAGTACATGGTATACAGTAACAGTCCTACCATACCGTGTGATCTACAGTACATGGTATACAGTAACAGTCTTACCATACCGTGTGATCGACAGTACATGGTATACAGTAACAGTCCTACCATACCGTGTGATCTACAGTACATGGTATACAGTAACAGTCCTACCGTACCGTGTGACCTACAGTACATGGTATACAGTAACACTCCTACCATACCGTGTGATCTACAGTACATGGTATACAGTAACAGTCCTACCGTACCATGTGACCTACAGTACATGGTATACAGTAACAGTCTTACCATACCGTGAGATCTACAGTACATGGTATACACTAACAATCCTACCGTACCGTGTGATCTACAGTACATGGTATACAGTAACAGTCCTACCATACCGTGTGATCTACAGTACATGGTATACTAACAGTCCTACCATACCGTGTGATCTACAGTACATTGTATACAGTAACACTCCTACCATACCATGTGATCTACAGTACATTGTATACAGTAACATTCCTACCATACCGTGTGATCTACAGTACATTGTATACAGTTACAGTCCTACCATACCGTGTGATCTACAGTACATTGTATACAGTAACAGTCCTACCGTACCGTGTGATCTACAGTACATGGTATACAGTAACAGTCCTACCGTACCGTGTGATCTACAGTACATGGTATACAGTAACACTCCTACCGTACCGTATGATCTACAGTACACGGTATACAGTAACAGTCCTACCGTACCGTGTGATCTACAGTACATGGTATACAGTAACCCTCCTACCGTACCGTATGATCTACAGTACACGGTATACAGTAACAGTCCTACCATACCGTGTGATCTACAGTACATGGTATACAGTAACAGTCCTACCCTACTGTGTGATCTACAGTACATGGTATACAGTAACAGTCCTACCGTACCGTGTGATCTACAGTACATGGTATACAGTAACAGTCCTACCGTACCGTGTGATCTACAGTACATGGTATACAGTAACACTCCTACCATATCGTGTGATCTACAGTACATGGTATACAGTAACAGTCTTACCATACCATGTGACCTACAGTACATGGTATACAGTAACAGTCTTACCATACCGTGTGATCGACAGTACATGGTATACACTAACAATCCTACCGTACCGTGTGATCTACAGTACATGGTATACAGTAACAGTCCTACCATACCGTGTGATCTACAGTACATGGTATACAGTAACACTCCTAACATACCGTGTGATCTACAGTACATGGTATACACTAACAATCCTACCGTACCGTGTGATCTACAGTACATGGTATACAGTAACAGTCCTACCATACCGTGTGATCTACAGTACATGGTATACAGTAACAGTCCTACCGTACCTTATGATCTACGGTACATGGTATACAGTAACAGTCCTACCATACCGTGTGATCTACAGTACATGGTATACAGTAACAGTCCCACCGTACCTTATGATCTACAGTACATGGTATATAGTAACAATCCTACCATACCGTGTGATCTACAGTACATGGTATACAGTAACAGTCCTACCATACCGTGTGATCTACAGTACATGGTATACAGTAACAGTCTTACCATACCGTGTGATCGACAGTACATGGTATACAGTAACAGTCCTACCATACCGTGTGATCTACAGTACATGGTATACAGTAACAGTCCTACCGTACCGTGTGACCTACAGTACATGGTATACAGTAACACTCCTACCATACCGTGTGATCTACAGTACATGGTATACAGTAACAGTCCTACCGTACCATGTGACCTACAGTACATGGTATACAGTAACAGTCTTACCATACCGTGAGATCTACAGTACATGGTATACACTAACAATCCTACCGTACCGTGTGATCTACAGTACATGGTATACAGTAACAGTCCTACCATACCGTGTGATCTACAGTACATGGTATACTAACAGTCCTACCATACCGTGTGATCTACAGTACATTGTATACAGTAACACTCCTACCATACCGTGTGATCTACAGTACATTGTATACAGTAACATTCCTACCATACCGTGTGATCTACAGTACATTGTATACAGTTACAGTCCTACCATACCGTGTGATCTACAGTACATTGTATACAGTAACAGTCCTACCGTACCGTGTGATCTACAGTACATGGTATACAGTAACAGTCCTACCGTACCGTGTGATCTACAGTACATGGTATACAGTAACACTCCTACCGTACCGTATGATCTACAGTACACGGTATACAGTAACAGTCCTACCGTACCGTGTGATCTACAGTACATGGTATACAGTAACCCTCCTACCGTACCGTATGATCTACAGTACACGGTATACAGTAACAGTCCTACCATACCGTGTGATCTACAGTACATGGTATACAGTAACAGTCCTACCCTACTGTGTGATCTACAGTACATGGTATACAGTAACAGTCCTACCGTACCGTGTGATCTACAGTACATGGTATACAGTAACAGTCCTACCGTACCGTGTGATCTACAGTACATGGTATACAGTAACAGTCCTACCATAACGTGTGATCGACAGTACATGGTATACAGTAACACTCCTACCATACCGTGTGATCTACAGTACATGGTATACAGTAACAGTCCTACCATACCGTATGATCTACGGTACACGGTATACAGTAACAGTCCTACCATACCTTATGATCTACTGTACATGGTATACAGTAACAGTCCTACCATACCGTATGATCTACGGTACACGGTATACAGTAACACTCCTACCGTACCTTATGATCTACGGTACATGGTATACAGTAACAGTCCTACCATACCGTGTGATCTACAGTACATTGTATACAGTAACAGTCCTACCGTACCGTGTGATCTACAGTACATGGTATACAGTAACAGTCCTACCATACCGTGTGATCTACAATACATGGTATACAGTAACAGTCTTACCATACCGTGTGATCTACAGTACATGGTATACAGTAACAGTCTTACCATACCGTGTGATCTACAATACATGGTATACAGTAACAGTCCTACCGTACCGTGTGATCTACAGTACATGGTATACAGTAACAGTCCTACCATACCGTGTGATCTACAATACATGGTATACAGTAACAGTCTTACCATACCGTGTGATCTACAGTACATGGTATACAGTAACAGTCTTACCATACCGTGTGATCTACAATACATGGTATACAGTAACTGTCCTACCGTACCGTGTGACCTACAGTACATGGTATACAGTAACAGTCTTACCATACCGTGTGATCTACAGTACATGGTATACAGTAACAGTCCTACCGTACCTTATGATCTACGGTACATGGTATACAGTAACAGTCCTACCATACCGTGTGATCTACAGTACATGGTATACAGTAACAGTCCCATCGTACCGTATGATCTACAGTACATGGTATACAGTAACACTCCTACCATATCGTGTGATCTACAGTACATGGTATACAGTAACAGTCTTACCATACCATGTGATCTACAGTACATTGTATACAGTAACAGTCCTACCATACCGTGTGATCTACAGTGCATGGTATACACTAACAATCCTACCGTACCGTGTGATCTACAGTACATGGTATACAGTAACAGTCCTACCTTACCGTGTGATCTACAGTACATGGTATACAGTAACAGTCCTACTGTACCGTGTGATCTACAGTACATGGTATACAGTAACAGTCCTACCATACCGTGTGATCTACAGTACATGGTATACAGTAACACTCCTAACATACCGTGTGATCTACAGTACATGGTATACAGTAACAGTCCTACCGTACCTTATGATCTACGGTACATGGTATACAGTAACAGTCCTACCATACCGTGTGATCTACAGTACATGGTATACAGTAACAGTCCTACCGTACCTTATGATCTACGGTACATGGTATACAGTAACAGTCCTACCATACCGTGTGATCTACAGTACATGGTATACAGTAACAGTCCCACCGTACCTTATGATCTACAGTACATGGTATATAGTAACAATCCTACCATACCGTGTGATCTACAGTACATTGTATACAGTAACACTCCTACCGTACCGTATGATCTACAGTACACGGTATACAGTAACAGTCCTACCGTACCGTGTGATCTACAGTACATGGTATACAGTAACCCTCCTACCGTACCGTATGATCTACAGTACACGGTATACAGTAACAGTCCTACCATACCGTGTGATCTACAGTACATGGTATACAGTAACAGTCCTACCCTACTGTGTGATCTACAGTACATGGTATACAGTAACAGTCCTACCGTACCGTGTGATCTACAGTACATGGTATACAGTAACAGTCCTACCGTACCGTGTGATCTACAGTACATGGTATACAGTAACAGTCCTACCATAACGTGTGATCGACAGTACATGGTATACAGTAACACTCCTACCATACCGTGTGATCTACAGTACATGGTATACAGTAACAGTCCTACCATACCGTATGATCTACGGTACACGGTATACAGTAACAGTCCTACCATACCTTATGATCTACTGTACATGGTATACAGTAACAGTCCTACCATACCGTATGATCTACGGTACACGGTATACAGTAACACTCCTACCGTACCTTATGATCTACGGTACATGGTATACAGTAACAGTCCTACCATACCGTGTGATCTACAGTACATTGTATACAGTAACAGTCCTACCGTACCGTGTGATCTACAGTACATGGTATACAGTAACAGTCCTACCATACCGTGTGATCTACAATACATGGTATACAGTAACAGTCTTACCATACCGTGTGATCTACAGTACATGGTATACAGTAACAGTCTTACCATACCGTGTGATCTACAATACATGGTATACAGTAACAGTCCTACCGTACCGTGTGATCTACAGTACATGGTATACAGTAACAGTCCTACCATACCGTGTGATCTACAATACATGGTATACAGTAACAGTCTTACCATACCGTGTGATCTACAGTACATGGTATACAGTAACAGTCTTACCATACCGTGTGATCTACAATACATGGTATACAGTAACTGTCCTACCGTACCGTGTGACCTACAGTACATGGTATACAGTAACAGTCTTACCATACCGTGTGATCTACAGTACATGGTATACAGTAACAGTCCTACCGTACCTTATGATCTACGGTACATGGTATACAGTAACAGTCCTACCATACCGTGTGATCTACAGTACATGGTATACAGTAACAGTCCCATCGTACCGTATGATCTACAGTACATGGTATACAGTAACACTCCTACCATATCGTGTGATCTACAGTACATGGTATACAGTAACAGTCTTACCATACCATGTGATCTACAGTACATTGTATACAGTAACAGTCCTACCATACCGTGTGATCTACAGTGCATGGTATACACTAACAATCCTACCGTACCGTGTGATCTACAGTACATGGTATACAGTAACAGTCCTACCTTACCGTGTGATCTACAGTACATGGTATACAGTAACAGTCCTACTGTACCGTGTGATCTACAGTACATGGTATACAGTAACAGTCCTACCATACCGTGTGATCTACAGTACATGGTATACAGTAACACTCCTAACATACCGTGTGATCTACAGTACATGGTATACAGTAACAGTCCTACCGTACCTTATGATCTACGGTACATGGTATACAGTAACAGTCCTACCATACCGTGTGATCTACAGTACATGGTATACAGTAACAGTCCTACCGTACCTTATGATCTACGGTACATGGTATACAGTAACAGTCCTACCATACCGTGTGATCTACAGTACATGGTATACAGTAACAGTCCCACCGTACCTTATGATCTACAGTACATGGTATATAGTAACAATCCTACCATACCGTGTGATCTACAGTACATGGTATACAGTAACAGTCCTACCATACCGTGTGATCTACAGTACATGGTATACAGTAACAGTCTTACCATACCGTGTGATCGACAGTACATGGTATACAGTAACAGTCCTACCATACCGTGTGATCTACAGTACATGGTATACAGTAACAGTCCTACCGTACCGTGTGACCTACAGTACATGGTATACAGTAACACTCCTACCATACCGTGTGATCTACAGTACATGGTATACAGTAACAGTCCTACCGTACCATGTGACCTACAGTACATGGTATACAGTAACAGTCTTACCATACCGTGAGATCTACAGTACATGGTATACACTAACAATCCTACCGTACCGTGTGATCTACAGTACATGGTATACAGTAACAGTCCTACCATACCGTGTGATCTACAGTACATGGTATACTAACAGTCCTACCATACCGTGTGATCTACAGTACATTGTATACAGTAACACTCCTACCATACCGTGTGATCTACAGTACATTGTATACAGTAACATTCCTACCATACCGTGTGATCTACAGTACATTGTATACAGTTACAGTCCTACCATACCGTGTGATCTACAGTACATTGTATACAGTAACAGTCCTACCGTACCGTGTGATCTACAGTACATGGTATACAGTAACAGTCCTACCGTACCGTGTGATCTACAGTACATGGTATACAGTAACACTCCTACCGTACCGTATGATCTACAGTACACGGTATACAGTAACAGTCCTACCGTACCGTGTGATCTACAGTACATGGTATACAGTAACCCTCCTACCGTACCGTATGATCTACAGTACACGGTATACAGTAACAGTCCTACCATACCGTGTGATCTACAGTACATGGTATACAGTAACAGTCCTACCCTACTGTGTGATCTACAGTACATGGTATACAGTAACAGTCCTACCGTACCGTGTGATCTACAGTACATGGTATACAGTAACAGTCCTACCGTACCGTGTGATCTACAGTACATGGTATACAGTAACAGTCCTACCATAACGTGTGATCGACAGTACATGGTATACAGTAACACTCCTACCATTCCGTGTGATCTACAGTACATGGTATACAGTAACAGTCCTACCATACCGTATGATCTACGGTACACGGTATACAGTAACAGTCCTACCATACCTTATGATCTACTGTACATGGTATACAGTAACAGTCCTACCATACCGTATGATCTACGGTACACGGTATACAGTAACACTCCTACCGTACCTTATGATCTACGGTACATGGTATACAGTAACAGTCCTACCATACCGTGTGATCTACAGTACATTGTATACAGTAACAGTCCTACCGTACCGTGTGATCTACAGTACATGGTATACAGTAACAGTCCTACCATACCGTGTGATCTACAATACATGGTATACAGTAACAGTCTTACCATACCGTGTGATCTACAGTACATGGTATACAGTAACAGTCTTACCATACCGTGTGATCTACAATACATGGTATACAGTAACAGTCCTACCGTACCGTGTGATCTACAGTACATGGTATACAGTAACAGTCCTACCATACCGTGTGATCTACAATACATGGTATACAGTAACAGTCTTACCATACCGTGTGATCTACAGTACATGGTATACAGTAACAGTCTTACCATACCGTGTGATCTACAATACATGGTATACAGTAACTGTCCTACCGTACCGTGTGACCTACAGTACATGGTATACAGTAACAGTCTTACCATACCGTGTGATCTACAGTACATGGTATACAGTAACAGTCCTACCGTACCTTATGATCTACGGTACATGGTATACAGTAACAGTCCTACCATACCGTGTGATCTACAGTACATGGTATACAGTAACAGTCCCATCGTACCGTATGATCTACAGTACATGGTATACAGTAACACTCCTACCATATCGTGTGATCTACAGTACATGGTATACAGTAACAGTCTTACCATACCATGTGATCTACAGTACATTGTATACAGTAACAGTCCTACCATACCGTGTGATCTACAGTGCATGGTATACACTAACAATCCTACCGTACCGTGTGATCTACAGTACATGGTATACAGTAACAGTCCTACCTTACCGTGTGATCTACAGTACATGGTATACAGTAACAGTCCTACTGTACCGTGTGATCTACAGTACATGGTATACAGTAACAGTCCTACCATACCGTGTGATCGACAGTACATGGTATACAGTAACACTCCTACCATACCGTGTGATCTACAGTACATGGTATACAGTAACAGTCCTACCGTACCGTATGATCTACGGTACAAGGTATACAGTAACAGTCCTAACGTACCGTGTGATCTACAATACATGGTATACAGTAACAGTCCTACCATACCGTGTGATCTACAGTACATGGTATACAGTAACACTCCTACCATACCTTATGATCTACAGTACATGGTATACAGTAACAGTCCTACCATACCGTATGATCTACGGTACACGGTATACAGTAACACTCCTACCGTACCTTATGATCTACGGTACATGGTATACAGTAACAGTCCTACCATACCGTGTGATCGACAGTACATGGTATACAGTAACACTCCTACCATACCGTGTGATCTACAGTACATGGTATACAGTAACAGTCCTACCATACCGTGTGATCTACAGTACATTGTATACAGTAACAGTCCTACCCTACTGTGTGATCTACAGTACATGGTATACAGTAACAGTCCTACCATACCGTGTGATCTACAGTACATGGTATACAGTAACAGTGTTACCATACCGTTTGATCTACAGTACATGGTATACAGTAACAGTCCTGCCGTACCTTATGATCTACGGTACATGGAATACAGTAACAGTCCTACCATACCGTGTGATCTACAGTACATGGTATACAGTAACAGTCCTACCTTACCGTGTGATCTACAGTACATGGTATACAGTAACAGTCCTACCGTACCGTGTGATCTACAGTACATGGTATACAGTAACAGTCCTACCATAACGTGTGATCGACAGTACATGGTATACAGTAACTCTCCTACCATACCGTGTGATCTACAGTACATGGTATACAGTAACAGTCCTACCATACCGTATGATCTACGGTACACGGTATACAGTAACAGTCCTACCATAACTTATGATCTACTGTACATGGTATACAGTAACAGTCCTACCATACCGTATGATCTACGGTACACGGTATACAGTAACACTCCTACCGTACCTTATGATCTACGGTACACGGTATACAGTAACACTCCTACCGTACCTTATGATCTACGGTACATGGAATACAGTAACAGTCCTACCATACCGTGTGATCTACAGTACATGGTATACAGTAACAGTCTTACCATACCGTGTGATCTACAGTACATGGTATACAGTAACAGTCCTGCCGTACCTTATGATCTACGGTACATGGAATACAGTAACAGTCCTACCATACCGTGTGATCTACAGTACATGGTATACAGTAACAGTCCTACCTTACCGTGTGATCTACAGTACATGGTATACAGTAACAGTCCTACCGTACCGTGTGATCTACAGTACATGGTATACAGTAACAGTCCTACCATACCGTGTGATCGACAGTACATGGTATACAGTAACACTCCTACCATACCGTGTGATCTACAGTACATGGTATACAGTAACAGTCCTACCGTACCGTATGATCTACGGTACAAGGTATACAGTAACAGTCCTAACGTACCGTGTGATCTACAATACATGGTATACAGTAACAGTCCTACCATACCGTGTGATCTACAGTACATGGTATACAGTAACACTCCTACCATACCTTATGATCTACAGTACATGGTATACAGTAACAGTCCTACCATACCGTGTGATCTACAATACATGGTATACAGTAACAGTCTTACCATACCGTGTGATCTACAGTACATGGTATACAGTAACAGTCTTACCATACCGTGTGATCTACAATACATGGTATACAGTAACTGTCCTACCGTACCGTGTGACCTACAGTACATGGTATACAGTAACAGTCTTACCATACCGTGTGATCTACAGTACATGGTATACAGTAACAGTCCTACCGTACCTTATGATCTACGGTACATGGTATACAGTAACAGTCCTACCATACCGTGTGATCTACAGTACATGGTATACAGTAACAGTCCCATCGTACCGTATGATCTACAGTACATGGTATACAGTAACACTCCTACCATATCGTGTGATCTACAGTACATGGTATACAGTAACAGTCTTACCATACCATGTGATCTACAGTACATTGTATACAGTAACAGTCCTACCATACCGTGTGATCTACAGTGCATGGTATACACTAACAATCCTACCGTACCGTGTGATCTACAGTACATGGTATACAGTAACAGTCCTACCTTACCGTGTGATCTACAGTACATGGTATACAGTAACAGTCCTACTGTACCGTGTGATCTACAGTACATGGTATACAGTAACAGTCCTACCATACCGTGTGATCGACAGTACATGGTATACAGTAACACTCCTACCATACCGTGTGATCTACAGTACATGGTATACAGTAACAGTCCTACCGTACCGTATGATCTACGGTACAAGGTATACAGTAACAGTCCTAACGTACCGTGTGATCTACAATACATGGTATACAGTAACAGTCCTACCATACCGTGTGATCTACAGTACATGGTATACAGTAACACTCCTACCATACCTTATGATCTACAGTACATGGTATACAGTAACAGTCCTACCATACCGTATGATCTACGGTACACGGTATACAGTAACACTCCTACCGTACCTTATGATCTACGGTACATGGTATACAGTAACAGTCCTACCATACCGTGTGATCGACAGTACATGGTATACAGTAACACTCCTACCATACCGTGTGATCTACAGTACATGGTATACAGTAACAGTCCTACCATACCGTGTGATCTACAGTACATTGTATACAGTAACAGTCCTACCCTACTGTGTGATCTACAGTACATGGTATACAGTAACAGCCCTACCATACCGTGTGATCTACAGTACATGGTATACAGTAACAGTGTTACCATACCGTTTGATCTACAGTACATGGTATACAGTAACAGTCCTGCCGTACCTTATGATCTACGGTACATGGAATACAGTAACAGTCCTACCATACCGTGTGATCTACAGTACATGGTATACAGTAACAGTCCTACCTTACCGTGTGATCTACAGTACATGGTATACAGTAACAGTCCTACCGTACCGTGTGATCTACAGTACATGGTATACAGTAACAGTCCTACCATAACGTGTGATCGACAGTACATGGTATACAGTAACACTCCTACCATACCGTGTGATCTACAGTACATGGTATACAGTAACAGTCCTACCATACCGTATGATCTACGGTACACGGTATACAGTAACAGTCCTACCATAACTTATGATCTACTGTACATGGTATACAGTAACAGTCCTACCATACCGTATGATCTACGGTACACGGTATACAGTAACACTCCTACCGTACCTTATGATCTACGGTACACGGTATACAGTAACACTCCTACCGTACCTTATGATCTACGGTACATGGAATACAGTAACAGTCCTACCATACCGTGTGATCTACAGTACATGGTATACAGTAACAGTCTTACCATACCGTGTGATCTACAGTACATGGTATACAGTAACAGTCCTGCCGTACCTTATGATCTACGGTACATGGAATACAGTAACAGTCCTACCATACCGTGTGATCTACAGTACATGGTATACAGTAACAGTCCTACCTTACCGTGTGATCTACAGTACATGGTATACAGTAACAGTCCTACCGTACCGTGTGATCTACAGTACATGGTATACAGTAACAGTCCTACCATACCGTGTGATCGACAGTACATGGTATACAGTAACACTCCTACCATACCGTGTGATCTACAGTACATGGTATACAGTAACAGTCCTACCGTACCGTATGATCTACGGTACAAGGTATACAGTAACAGTCCTAACGTACCGTGTGATCTACAATACATGGTATACAGTAACAGTCCTACCATACCGTGTGATCTACAGTACATGGTATACAGTAACACTCCTACCATACCTTATGATCTACAGTACATGGTATACAGTAACAGTCCTACCATACCGTATGATCTACGGTACACGGTATACAGTAACACTCCTACCGTACCTTATGATCTACGGTACATGGTATATAGTAACAATCCTACCATACCGTGTGATCTACAGTACATGGTATACAGTAACAGTCCTACCATACCGTGTGATCTACAGTACATTGTATACAGTAACAGTCCTACCCTACTGTGTGATCTACAGTACATGGTATACAGTAACAGTCCTACCATGCCGTGTGATCTACAGTACATGGTATACAGTAACAGTCTTACCATACCGTGTGATCTACAGTACATGGTATACAGTAACAGTCCTGCCGTACCTTATGATCTATGGTACATGGAATACAGTAACAGTCCTACCATGCCGTGTGATCTACAGTACATGGTATACAGTAACAGTCTTACCATACCGTGTGATCTACAGTACATGGTATACAGTAACAGTCCTGCCGTACCTTATGATCTATGGTACATGGAATACAGTAGCAGTCCTACCATACCGTGTGATCTACAGTACATGGTATACAGTAACAGTCCTACCTTACCGTGTGATCTACAGTACATGGTATACAGTAACAGTCCTACCGTACCATGTGATCTACAGTACATTGTATACAGTAACAGTCCTACCATACCGTGTGATCTACAGTGCATGGTATACACTAACAATCCTACCGTACCGTGTGATCTACAGTACATGGTATACAGTAACAGTCCTACCTTACCGTGTGATCTACAGTACATGGTATACAGTAACAGTCCTACTGTACCGTGTGATCTACAGTACATGGTATACAGTAACAGTCCTACCATACCGTGTGATCGACAGTACATGGTATACAGTAACACTCCTACCATACCGTGTGATCTACAGTACATGGTATACAGTAACAGTCCTACCGTACCGTATGATCTACGGTACAAGGTATACAGTAACAGTCCTAACGTACCGTGTGATCTACAATACATGGTATACAGTAACAGTCCTACCATACCGTGTGATCTACAGTACATGGTATACAGTAACACTCCTACCATACCTTATGATCTACAGTACATGGTATACAGTAACAGTCCTACCATACCGTATGATCTACGGTACACGGTATACAGTAACACTCCTACCGTACCTTATGATCTACGGTACATGGTATATAGTAACAATCCTACCATACCGTGTGATCTACAGTACATGGTATACAGTAACAGTCCTACCATACCGTGTGATCTACAGTACATTGTATACAGTAACAGTCCTACCCTACTGTGTGATCTACAGTACATGGTATACAGTAACAGTCCTACCATACCGTGTGATCTACAGTACATGGTATACAGTAACAGTCTTACCATACCGTTTGATCTACAGTACATGGTATAAAGTAACAGTCCTGCCGTACCTTATGATCTACGGTACATGGAATACAGTAACAGTCCTACCATACCGTGTGATCTACAGTACATGGTATACAGTAACAGTCCTACCTTACCGTGTGATCTACAGTACATGGTATACAGTAACAGTCCTACCGTACCGTGTGATCTACAGTACATGGTATACAGTAACAGTCCTACCATAACGTGTGATCGACAGTACATGGTATACAGTAACACTCCTACCATACCGTGTGATCTACAGTACATGGTATACAGTAACAGTCCTACCATACCGTATGATCTACGGTACACGGTATACAGTAACAGTCCTACCATAACTTATGATCTACTGTACATGGTATACAGTAACAGTCCTACCATACCGTATGATCTACGGTACACGGTATACAGTAACACTCCTACCGTACCTTATGATCTACGGTACACAGTAACACTCCTACCGTACCTTATGATCTACGGTACATGGAATACAGTAACAGTCCTACCATACCGTGTGATCTACAGTACATGGTATACAGTAACAGTCTTACCATACCGTGTGATCTACAGTACATGGTATACAGTAACAGTCCTGCCGTACCTTATGATCTACGGTACATGGAATACAGTAACAGTCCTACCATACCGTGTGATCTACAGTACATGGTATACAGTAACAGTCCTACCTTACCGTGTGATCTACAGTACATGGTATACAGTAACAGTCCTACCGTACCGTGTGATCTACAGTACATGGTATACAGTAACAGTCCTACCATACCGTGTGATCGACAGTACATGGTATACAGTAACACTCCTACCATACCGTGTGATCTACAGTACATGGTATACAGTAACAGTCCTACCGTACCGTATGATCTACGGTACAAGGTATACAGTAACAGTCCTAACGTACCGGGTGATCTACAATACATGGTATACAGTAACAGTCCTACCATACCGTGTGATCTACAGTACATGGTATACAGTAACACTCCTACCATACCTTATGATCTACAGTACATGGTATACAGTAACAGTCCTACCATACCGTATGATCTACGGTACACGGTATACAGTAACACTCCTACCGTACCTTATGATCTACGGTACATGGTATATAGTAACAATCCTACCATACCGTGTGATCTACAGTACATGGTATACAGTAACAGTCCTACCATACCGTGTGATCTACAGTACATTGTATACAGTAACAGTCCTACCCTACTGTGTGATCTACAGTACATGGTATACAGTAACAGTCCTACCATGCCGTGTGATCTACAGTACATGGTATACAATAACAGTCTTACCATACCGTGTGATCTACAGTACATGGTATACAGTAACAGTCCTGCCGTACCTTATGATCTATGGTACATGGAATACAGTAACAGTCCTACCATACCGTGTGATCTACAGTACATGGTATACAGTAACAGTCCTACCTTACCGTGTGATCTACAGTACATGGTATACAGTAACAGTCCTACCGTACCGTGTGATCTACAGTACATGGTATACAGTAACAGTCCTACCATACCGTGTGATCGACAGTACATGGTATACAGTAACACTCCTACCATACCGTGTGATCTACAGTACATGGTATACAGTAACAGTCCTACCGTACCGTATGATCTACGGTACAAGGTATACAGTAACAGTCCTACCGTACCGTGTGATCTACAATACATGGTATACAGTAACAGTCCTACCATACCGTGTGATCTACAGTACATGGTATACAGTAACACTCCTACCATACCTTATGATCTACAGTACATGGTATACAGTAACAGTCCTACCATACCGTATGATCTACGGTACACGGTATACAGTAACACTCCTACCGTACCTTATGATCTACGGTACATGGTATATAGTAACAGTCCTACCATACCGTATGATCTACGGTACACGGTATACAGTAACACTCCTACCGTAACTTATGATCTACGGTACATGGTATATAGTAACAATCCTACCATACCGTGTGATCTACAGTACATGGTATACAGTAACAGTCCTACCATACCGTGTGATCTACAGTACATTGTATACAGTAACAGTCCTACCATACTGTGTGATCTATATTACATGGTATACAGTAACAGTCCTACCGTACCGTGTGATCTACAGTACATGGTATACAGTAACAGTCCTACCGTACCGTGTGATCTACAGTACATGGTATACAGTAACAGTCCTACCCTACTGTGTGATCTACAGTACATGGTATACAGTAACAGTCCTACCATACCGTGTGATCTACAGTACATGGTATACAGTAACAGTCTTACCATACCGTGTGATCTACAATACATGGTATACAGTAACAGTCCTGCCGTACCTTATGATCTACGGTACATTGTATACAGTAACAGTCCTACCATACTGTGTGATCTACAGTACATGGTATACAGTAACAGTCCTACCATAACGTGTGATCGACAGTACATGGTATATATAGTAACACTCCTACCATACCGTGTGATCTACAGTACATGGTATACAGTAACAGTCCTACCATTCCGTATGATCTACGGTACACGGTATACAGTAACAGTCCTACCATACCGTGTGATCTACAATACATGGTATACAGTAACAGTCTTACCATACCGTGTGATCTACAGTACATGGTATACAGTAACAGTCCTACCATACCGTGTGATCTACAGTACATGGTATACAGTAACAGTCTTACCATACCGTGTGATCTACAATACATGGTATACAGTAACAGTCCTGCCGTACCTTATGATCTACGGTACATGGAATACAGTAACAGTCCTACCATACCGTGTGATCTACAGTACATGGTATACAGTAACAGTCCTACCTTACCGTGTGATCTACAGTACATGGTATACAGTAACAGTCCTACCGTACCGTGTGATCTACAGTACATGGTATACAGTAACAGTCCTACCATACCGTGTGATCGACAGTACATGGTATACAGTAACACTCCTACCATACCGTGTGATCTACAGTACATGGTATACAGTAACAGTCCTACCGTACCGTATGATCTACGGTACAAGGTATCAGTAACAGTCCTAACGTACCGTGTGATCTACAATACATGGTATACAGTAACAGTCCTACCATACCGTGTGATCTACAGTACATGGTATACAGTAACACTCCTACCATACCTTATGATCTACAGTACATGGTATACAGTAACAGTCCTACCATACCGTATGATCTACGGTACACGGTATACAGTAACACTCCTACCGTACCTTATGATCTACGGTACATGGTATATAGTAACAATCCTACCATACCGTGTGATCTACAGTACATGGTATACAGTAACAGTCCTACCATACCGTGTGATCTACAGTACATTGTATACAGTAACAGTCCTACCCTACTGTGTGATCTACAGTACATGGTATACAGTAACAGTCCTACCATACCGTGTGATCTACAGTACATGGTATACAGTAACAGTCTTACCATACCGTGTGATCTACAGTACATGGTATACAGTAACAGTCCTGCCGTACCTTATGATCTACGGTACATGGAATACAGTAACAGTCCTACCATACCGTGTGATCTACAGTACATGGTATACAGTAACAGTCCTACCTTACCGTGTGATCTACAGTACATGGTATACAGTAACAGTCCTACCGTACCGTGTGATCTACAGTACATGGTATACAGTAACAGTCCTACCATACCGTGTGATCGACAGTACATGGTATACAGTAACACTCCTACCATACCGTGTGATCTACAGTACATTGTATACAGTAACAGTCCTACCGTACCGTGTGATCTACAGTACATGGTATACAGTAACAGTCCTACCATACCGTGTGATCTACAATACATGGTATACAGTAACAGTCTTACCATACCGTGTGATCTACAGTACATGGTATACAGTAACAGTCTTACCATACCGTGTGATCTACAATACATGGTATACAGTAACAGTCCTACCGTACCGTGTGATCTACAGTACATGGTATACAGTAACAGTCCTACCATACCGTGTGATCTACAATACATGGTATACAGTAACAGTCTTACCATACCGTGTGATCTACAGTACATGGTATACAGTAACAGTCTTACCATACCGTGTGATCTACAATACATGGTATACAGTAACTGTCCTACCGTACCGTGTGATCTACAGTACATGGTATACAGTAACAGTCCTACCATACCGTGTGATCTACAGTACATGGTATACAGTAACAGTCCTACCATACTGTGTGATCTATATTACATGGTATACAGTAACACTCCTACCATATCGTGTGATCTACAGTACATGGTATACAGTAACAGTCCTACCGTACCGTGTGATCTACAGTACATGGTATACAGTAACACTCCTACCATACCGTGTGATCTACAGTACATGGTATACAGTAACAGTCCTACCATTCCGTATGATCTACGGTACACGGTATACAGTAACAGTCCTACCATACCGTGTGATCTACAATACATGGTATACAGTAACAGTCTTACCATACCGTGTGATCTACAGTACATGGTATACAGTAACAGTCCTGCCGTACCTTATGATCTACGGTACATGGAATACAGTAACAGTCCTACCATACCGTGTGATCTACAATACATGGTATACAGTAACAGTCTTACCATACCGTGTGATCTACAGTACATGGTATACAGTAACAGTCTTACCATACCGTGTGATCTACAATACATGGTATACAGTAACTGTCCTACCGTACCGTGTGACCTACAGTACATGGTATACAGTAACAGTCTTACTATACCATGTGATCTACAGTACATGGAATACAGTAACAGTCCTACCATACCGTGTGATCTACAATACATGGTATACAGTAACAGTCTTACCATACCGTGTGATCTACAGTACATGGTATACAGTAACAGTCTTACCATACCGTGTGATCTACAATACATGGTATACAGTAACTGTCCTACCGTACCGTGTGACCTACAGTACATGGTATACAGTAACAGTCTTACCATACCGTGTGATCTACAATACATGGTATACAGTAACTGTCCCACCGTACCGTGTGACCTACAGTACATGGTATACAGTAACAGTCTTACCATACCGTGTGACCTACAGTACATGGTATACAGTAACAGTCTTACCATACCGTGTGATCTACAGTACATGGTATACAGTAACACTCCTACCATACCGTGTGATCTACAGTACATGGTATACAGTAACAGTCCTACCGTACCTTATGATCTACGGTACATGGTATACAGTAACAGTCCTACCATACCGTGTGATCTACAGTACATGGTATACAGTAACAGTCCCACCGTACCTTATGATCTACAGTACATGGTATATAGTAACAATCCTACCATACCGTGTGATCTACAGTACATGGTATACAGTAACAGTCCTACCATACCGTGTGATCTACAGTACATGGTATACAGTAACAGTCTTACCATACCGTGTGATCGAAAGTACATGGTATACAGTAACAGTCCTATCATACCGTGTGATCTACAGTACATGGTATACAGTAACAGTCCTACCGTACCGTGTGACCTACAGTACATGGTATACAGTAACACTCCTACCATACCGTGTGATCTACAGTACATGGTATACAGTAACAGTCCTACCGTACCATGTGACCTACAGTACATGGTATACAGTAACAGTCTTACCATACCGTGAGATCTACAGTACATGGTATACACTAACAATCCTACCGTACCGTGTGATCTACAGTACATGGTATACAGTAACAGTCCTACCATACCGTGTGATCTACAGTACATGGTATACAGTAACACTCCTAACATACCGTGTGATCTACAGTACATGGTATACAGTAACAGTCCTACCGTACCTTATGATCTACGGTACATGGTATACAGTAACAGTCCTACCATACCGTGTGATCTACAGTACATGGTATACAGTAACACTCCTACCATACCGTGTGATCTACAGTACATGGTATACAGTAACAGTCCTACCGTACCTTATGATCTACGGTACATGGTATACAGTAACAGTCCTACCATACCGTGTGATCTACAGTACATGGTATACAGTAACAGTCCCACCGTACCTTATGATCTACAGTACATGGTATACAGTAACAGTCCTACCATACCGTATGATCTACGGTACACGGTATACAGTAACACTCCTACTGTACCTTATGATCTACGGTACATGGTATACAGTAACAGTCCTACCATACCGTGTGATCTACAGTACATGGTATACAGTAACAGTCCTACCGTACCGTGTGACCTACAGTACATGGTATACAGTAACATTCTTACCATACCGTGTGATCGACAGTACATGGTATACAGTAACAGTCCTACCATACCGTATGATCTACGGTACACGGTATACAGCAACACTCCTACCGTACCGTGTGACCTACAGTACATGGTATACAGTAACAGTCCTACCGTACCGTGTGACCTACAGTACATGGTATACAGTAACAGTCTTACAATACCGTGTGATCGACAGTACATGGTATACAGTAACACTCCTACCATACCGTGTGATCTACAGTACATGGTATACAGTAACAGTCTTACCATACCGTGTGATCTACAGTACATGGTATACAGTAACAGTCCTACCATACCGTGTGATCTACAGTACATGGTATACAGTAACAGTCCTACCGTACCGTGTGACCTACAGTACATGGTATACAGTAACACTCCTACCATACCGTGTGATCTACAGTACATGGTATACAGTAACAGTCCTACCGTACCATGTGACCTACAGTACATGGTATACAGTAACAGTCTTACCATACCGTGAGATCTACAGTACATGGTATACACTAACAATCCTACCGTACCGTGTGATCTACAGTACATGGTATACAGTAACAGTCCTACCATACCGTGTGATCTACAGTACATGGTATACTAACAGTCCTACCATACCGTGTGATCTACAGTACATTGTATACAGTAACACTCCTACCATACCGTGTGATCTACAGTACATTGTATACAGTAACATTCCTACCATACCGTGTGATCTACAGTACATTGTATACAGTAACAGTCCTACCATACCGTGTGATCTACAGTACATTGTATACAGTAACAGTCCTACCGTACCGTGTGATCTACAGTACATGGTATACAGTAACAGTCCTACCGTACCGTGTGATCTACAGTACATGGTATACAGTAACACTCCTACCGTACCGTATGATCTACAGTACACGGTATACAGTAACAGTCCTACCGTACCGTGTGATCTACAGTACATGGTATACAGTAACCCTCCTACCGTACCGTATGATCTACAGTACACGGTATACAGTAACAGTCCTACCGTACCGTGTGATCTACAGTACACGGTATACAGTAACAGTCCTACCGTACCGTGTGATCTACAGTACATGGTATACAGTAACAGTCCTACCGTACCGTGTTATCTACAGTACATGGTATACAGTAACAGTCCTACCATAACGTGTGATCGACAGTACATGGTATACAGTAACACTCCTGCCATACCGTGTGATCTACAGTACATGGTATACAGTAACAGTCCTACCATACCGTATGATCTACGGTACACGGTATACAGTAACAGTCCTACCATACCTTATGATCTACTGTACATGGTATACAGTAACAGTCCTACCATACCGTATGATCTACGGTACACGGTATACAGTAACACTCCTACCGTACCTTATGATCTACGGTACATGGTATACAGTAACAGTCCTACCATACCGTGTGATCTACAGTACATGGTATACAGTAACAGTCCTACCGTACCGTGTGACCTACAGTACATGGTATACAGTAACAGTCTTACCATACCGTGTGATCGACAGTACATGGTATACAGTAACAGTCCTACCATACCGTATGATCTACGGTACACGGTATACAGCAACACTCCTACCGTACCGTGTGACCTACAGTACATGGTATACAGTAACAGTCCTACCGTACCGTGTGACCTACAGTACATGGTATACAGTAACAGTCTTACAATACCGTGTGATCGACAGTACATGGTATACAGTAACACTCCTACCACACCGTGTGATCGACAGTACATGGTATACAGTAACACTCCTACCGTACCTTATGATCTACAGTACATGGTATACAGTAACAATCTTTCCATAGCGTGTGATCGACAGTACATGGTATACAGTAACACTCCTACCATACCGTGTGATCTACAGTACATGTGTCACGCCTTGGTCATTGTATCTTGTGTTTTTGTTATATGTTTGGGTAGGCCAGGGTGTGACATGGGTTTATATGTTGTATTTCGTATTGGGGTTTGTATTAATTGGGAGTGTGTATTATTAGGGGTGTGTCTAGTTAGGCTTGGCTGCCTGAGGCGATTCCTAATTGGAGTCAGCTGATTCTAGTTGTCTCGGATTGGGAACCGTATTTAGGTAGCCTGAGTGCGCGTTGTATTTCGTGGGTGATTGTACCTGTCTTTGTGTTAGTCACCAGATAGGCTGTAATTTGTTTCACTTGTTTGTTGTTTTTGTATTTTCAATTATTTCATGTACCGCTTTATCTTTATTAAAGGTCATGAGTAACCTACACGCTGCATTTCGGTCTGCCTCTCTTCTAACAGCAGACGAAGATCATTACAGAATCACCCACCACGATTCACAGACCGAGCAGCGTGTGAACTGGCAGGAGCTAAAGGAGGACGATATGGACGGCAGAAGCAGGGATTATACGACGTGGGAAGAAATCGACAGGTGGGCGGCCGACCCAGTGCGAGTGCAGGAGCCCGCCTGGGATTCCCTACAGCAATGCGAGGAGGGCTATACACGGATGGAATCGAAAAGGAGAGCACGGCTATACAGAGCGAAAACCGTAGGTAACGGGGAAAGCGCAGAGAGAGAGTGGCAGAGTCAGGAGTCAGACCTGAGCCTACTCTCCCTGTTAATTGTGAGGAGCAGCAATATGAGGACTTCTGGTCTTGGGAGATGATATTAGACGGAAAAGGACCCTGGGCGCAGCCGGGAGAATATCGCCTTCCCAAGGAGGAAATAGAAGTAGCTAAAGCGGAGAGGCGTGAGTATGAGGAGGCAGCACTGCGACTCGGTTAGAAACCGGAAAGTCACCCCAAAAAATTTATTGGGGGGGGCTAAAAGGGAGAATAGTTATGCCAGGTAGGAAACCTGCGCATACTCCCTGTGCTCACCGTTGGGCTAGAGAGACCGGGCAGGCACCGTGTTATGCTATGGAGCGCACGGTGTTTCCAGTGCGGGTGCAGAGCCAGCTGCGACTTATACCAGCCCTTCCTATTGGCCGGGCTAGAGTGGGCATCGAGCCAGGTAAGCCTGGGCAGGCTCGGTGCTCAAGAGCTCCAGTGCGCCTGCACGGTCCGGTCTATCCAGAGCCACCTATACACACCAGTCCTCCGGTAGCAGCTCCCCGCACCAGGCTTCCCGTGCGTGTCCTCGCGCCAGTACCACCAGTTCCAGCACCACGCACCAGGCCTCCAGTGCGCCTCGCCTGTTCAGCGCAGCCAGTGCTTTTCTCCCCTCCTGCGCTGCCGGAGTCTCCCGCTTGTTTAGCGCAACCAGAGCTGTTCTCTTCCCCTGCGCTATCGGAGTCTCCCGCCTGTTTAGCGCAGCCAGAGCTTTTCTCCTCTCCGGCGCTGCCGGAGTCTCCTGTCTGTCCAGCGCCACCAGTGCTCCCAGTCGGCCCAGCGCGTCCAGTGCGCCTCGCCTGTTCAGTGCAGCCAGAGCCTTTCTCCTCTCCTGCGCTGCCGGAGTCTCCAGTCGGCCCAGCGTCACCAGTCTGCCAGGATCCGCCAGAAGTGCCAGTCTGCCAGGATCCGCCAGATGTGCCAGTCTACCAAGATCTTCTAGATCGGCCAGACAACCTTAATCATCCAGGTCCACCAGCCAGCCAGGATTTACAGGAGCCTACTACCTGCCTGAGCTTCCTCTCAGTACTGAGCTTCCTCTCAGTACTAGGCTCCCTCTCTGTACTGGGCTCCCTTTCAGTACCGAGCTTCCTCTCAGTACCGGGCTTCCCCTCAGTACCGGGCTTCCCCTCAGTACAGGGCTTCCCCTCAGTACAGGGCTTCCCCTCAGTACCGGGCTTCCCCTCAGTACCGGGCTTCCCCTCAGTACCGGGCTTCCCCTCAGTACCGGGCTTCCCCTCAGTACCAGGCTGCTTCGGTCCCGGGCTGCTTCGGTCCCGGGCTGCCCCTCTGTCCCGGGCTGCCCCTCTATCCCGGGCTGCCCCTCTATCCCGAGTTGCCCCTCTGTCCCGAGCTGCCCCTCTGTCCCGAGCTGCCCCTCTGTCCCGAGCTGCCCCTCGGTCCCGAGCTGCCCCTCGGTCCCGAGCTGCCCCTCGGTCCCGAGCTGCCCCTCAGTTATGTGGGGATCAGGGTGAGGACTATTAGGCCATGGTCGGCGGAGAAGGTGGATTATCCTAGGACGCGAAGGGGAGGAACTAGGACATTTATGGAGTGGGGTCCACGTCCCGAGCCAGAACCGCCACCATGGACAGACGCCCACCCGGACCCTCCCTATGCTCTTGAGGTGCGTCCCGGAGTCCACACCTTAGGGGGGGGTTCTGTCACGCCTTGGTCATTGTATCTTGTGTTTTTGTTATATGTTTGGGTAGGCCAGGGTGTGACATGGGTTTATATGTTGTATTTCGTATTGGGGTTTGTATTAATTGGGAGTGTGTATTATTAGGGGTGTGTCTAGTTAGGCTTGGCTGCCTGAGGCGATTCCTAATTGGAGTCAGCTGATTCTAGTTGTCTCAGATTGGGAACCGTATTTAGGTAGCCTGAGTGCGCGTTGTATTTCGTGGGTTATTGTACCTGTCTTTGTGTTAGTCACCAGATAGGCTGTAATTTGTTTCACTTGTTTGTTGTTTTTGTATTTTCAATTATTTCATGTACCGCTTTATCTTTATTAAAGGTCATGAGTAACCTACACGCTGCATTTCGGTCTGCCTCTCTTCTAACAGCAGACGAAGATCATTACAACATGGTATACAGTAACAGTCCTCTACCGTACCTTATTATCTACAGTACATGGTATACAGTAACAGTCCTACCGTACCGTATGATCTACAGTACATGGTATACAGTAACAGTCCTACCATACCGTGTGATCTACAGGACATTGTATACAGTAACAGTCCTACCATACCGTGTGATCTACAGTACATGGTATACAGTAACAGTCCACTGTACCGTGTGATCTACAGTACATGGTATACAGTAACAGTCCTACCGTACCGTGTGATCTACAGTACATGGTATACAGTAACAGTCCTACCATACCGTGTGACCTACAGTACATGGTATACAGTAACAGTCCTACCATACCGTGTGACCTACAGTACATGGTATACAGTAACACTCCTACCATACTGTGTGATCTACAGTACATGGTATACAGTAACAGTCCTACCGTACCGTGTGATCTACGGTACATGGTATACAGTAACAGTCCTACCGTACCGTGTGATCTACAGTACATGGTATACAGTAACAGTCCTACCATACCGTGTGATCTACAGTACATGGTATACAGTAACACTCCTACCATACCGTGTGATCTACAGTACATGGTATACAGTAACAGTCCTACCATACCGTATGATCTACGGTACACGGTATACAGTAACAGTCCTACCATACCGTGTGATCTACAATACATGGTATACAGTAACAGTCTTACCATACCGTGTGATCTACAGTACATGGTATACAGTAACAGTCCTACCGTACCTTATGATCTACGGTACATGGAATACAGTAACAGTCCTACCATACCGTGTGATCTACAGTACATTGTATACAGTAACATTCCTACCATACTGTGTGATCTACAGTACATTGTATACAGTAACAGTCCTACCATACCGTGTGATCTACAGTACATTGTATACAGTAACAGTCCTACCGTACCGTGTGATCTACAGTACATGGTATACAGTAACAGTCCTACCGTACCGTGTGATCTACAGTACATGGTATACAGTAACACTCCTACCATACCGTGTGATCTACAGTACATTGTATACAGTAACAGTCCTACCATACCGTGTGATCTACAGTACATTGTATACAGCAACAGTCCTACCATACCTTGTGATCTACAGTACATGGTATACAGTAACAGTCCACCGTACCGTGTGATCTACAGTACATGGTATACAGTAACAGTCCTACCGTACCGTGTGATCTACAGTACATGGTATACAGTAACAGTCCTACCATACCGTGTGATCGACAGTACATGGTATACAGTAACAGTCCTACCGTACCGTGTGATCTACAGTACATGGTATAAAGTAACAGTCCTACCCTGCTGTGTGATCTACAGTACATGGTATACAGTAACAGTCCTACCATACCGTGTGATCGACAGTACATGGTATACAGTAACAGTCCTACCATACCGTGTGATCTACAGTACATGGTATAAAGTAACAGTCCTACCCTGCTGTGTGATCTACAGTACATGGTATACAGTAACAGTCCTACCATACCGTGTGATCGACAGTACATGGTATACAGTAACAGTCCTACCATACCGTGTGATCGACAGTACATGGTATACTGTAACAGTCTTACCATACCGTGTGATCTACAGTACATGGTATACAGTAACAGTCCTACCGTACAGTGTGATCTACAGTACATGGTATACAGTAACACTCCTACCATACAGTGTGATCTACAGTACATGGTATACAGTAACACTCCTACCATACCGTGTGATCTACAGTACATGGTATACAGTAACACTCCTACCTTACCGTGTGATCTACAGTACATGGTATACAGTAACACTCCTACCATACTGTGTGATCTACAGTACATGGTATACAGTAACAGTCCTACCATACCGTATGATCTACAGTACATGGTATACAGTGAAAGCTGGAGCTCCATTCACTGATTCCACTGATACAGTGAAAATACACATGTATACAGAGTGATGGTTTATTCATGTAACACACACACACGTCTGCTCTGGGGCAATCTGTTGGAGACAATGTCATGTTGAATTGCAGAGAGATGACACATGCATTCCCTTGGCAGATGGAGACTGCAACAGGCAATCTGGCCAAGACAGTATATTCACATATTTTAGAGCAGGTATTCCCAAACTGGGGTACGCTACCATCTGGGGTATGCTCGGGTACCGCAATGCTGTCGGGGGTACGCCAAGTTAAAATGTGATTCACATGTTAAAAAAATAAAAATAATCACAATTTTAAAAATGTACATTTACACATTTTCAAACAGTCCATTTCTATTTTCCAAAGGGGCTATACATTTGGGTGAGGGTTTTTTCTCACCTGAGTAGCCTGAGTAGGTCAGGGCGTGACTAGGGGTATTCTAGTTTATTATTTCTATGTTGTGTTCTAGTATAATTTTTCTGTGTTGTATGATTCCAAATTAGAGGCAGCTGGTAATCCTTGTCTCTTATTGGGGATCATATTTAAGTAGCTATTTTTCACACCTGTGTTTGTAGGATATTATTTAGTGTTTGTGCATGTGCACCACGTAGTCACGTGTTGTTGTTCGTTTATTGTTTTGTTTTGCCTAAGTTTCACTTTATAATAAAGATGTGGAACTCTATGTACGCTGCGCCTTAGTCCAGTTCTTATGACAACCGTGACAGTTATGTCTGGCGCAAACCCAACACCTCTCATCATCCCGAGAATACCATCCCCACAGTGAAGCATGATGGTGGGAGCATCGTGCTGTGGGGATGTTTTTCATCGGTAAGGACTGGGAAACTGGTCAGAATTTAAGGAATGATGGATGGCACTAAATACAGGGATATTATTGAGGGAAACCAGAGATTTGAGACTGGGACAAAGGTTCACATTCCAACAGGTCAATGACCCTAAGCATACTGCTAAGGGAAAACATTTAAATGTTTTTGGAATGGCCTAGTCAAAGCCCAGACCTCAATCCAATTGAGAATCTGTGGTATGACTTAGAGATTGCTGTAAACCAGTGGACCCCATCTGCCTTGAAGATTGGTCAAAAATCCCAGTGGCTAGATGTGCCACGCTTATAGGGGCATACTCAAAGAGCCTTGCAGCTGTAATTGCTGAAAAAAAGTGGCTCTACAAAGTATTGACTTTGGGGGGGGTGAATAGTTATGCATACTCAAGTTTTCTGTTTTTTTGTCTCATTTCTAGTTTCACAATAAAAATATATTTTGCATCTTCAAAGTAGTATGTTGTGTAAATCAAATGATACAAACCCCCAACAAATCAATTTTAATTCCAGGTTGTAAGGCAACAAAATAGGAAAAATGCCAAGGGGGGTGAATACTTTCACAAGCCACTCTTTATTGGGAGTAGTGCCTTTCACAGTGTGTTATATGTGCAAAAGTACTATCTCACAACTTGATGAAACATTCACTCTTGCACAGACATTTAGAAACAAAGCATGCCAATTTGAAAAATAAGCCACGGGAGGTTTTGAGCGAGAATTAAAACAACTTTTGGGTAGTAAGACATGAATAAAAACAAAAGATACCATGAATAAGAAGGGGCTAGAAGCGTCTTATATGGTGAACTACCGAGTGGCTAGGACAGGAAAGTCCCATACTATTGTGGAGGACTTAATTCTTCCTACTGCCATGATTATGGTTGGGACAATACTAGTGTGTGTGTGTGTGTGTGTGTGTGTGTGTGTGTGTGTGTGTGTGTGTGTGTGTGTGTGTGTGTGTGTGTGTGTGTGTGTGTGTGTGTGTGTGTGTGTGTGTGTGTGTGTGTGTGTGTGTGTGTGTGTGTGTGTGTGTGTGTGTGTGTGTGTGTGTAAGTAAAGAAATAAAACAGTGGTTAAAAGACTTGAAAAAAGAGTAGAAAGGCTATATACAGACACCGGTTAGTCAGGCTTAATGAGGTAGTATGTACATGTAGGTATCGTTAAAGTGACTATGCATATACAGTACAGTATAATGAACAGAGAGTAGCAGCAGCGTAAAAGAGGGGTTGGGGGGTAACACAATGCAAATAGTCCGGGTAACCATTTGGTTACCTGTTCAGG
>NW_025747814.1:15000-45746 GCF_021184085.1 Oncorhynchus gorbuscha | reverse complement strand
GCAGAGAGATAAAGACTAGAGACAGTGGGAACTGCAGAGAGAGAGAGATAAAGGCTAGAGACAGTGGGAACTGAGGAGAGATAAAGGCTAGAGACAGTGGGAACTGCAGAGAGAGATAAAGACTAGAGACAGTGGGAACTGCAGAGAGATAAAGGCTAGAGACAGTGGGAACTGCAGGAGAGATAAAGGCTAGAGACAGTGGGAACTGCAGAGAGAGATAAAGGCTAGAGACAGTGGGAACTGCAGGAGAGATAAAGACTAGAGACAGTGGGAACTGCAGAGAGAGAAGGAGAGATAAAGGCTAGAGACAGTGGGAACTGAGGAGAGATAAAGGCTAGAGACAGTGGGAACTGAGGAGAGATAAAGGCTAGAGACAGTGGGAACTGAGGAGAGATAAAGGCTAGAGACAGTGGGAACTGAGGAGAGATAAAGACTAGAGACAGTGGGAACTGCAGAGAGATAAAGACTAGAGACAGTGGGAACTGAAGAGAGATAAAGGCTAGAGACAGTGGGAACCGCAGAGAGATAAAGCCTAGAGACAGTGGGAACCGCAGATAGATAAAGGCTAGAGACAGTGGGAACTGAGGAGAGATAAAGGCTAGAGACAGTGGGAACTGCAGAGAGATAAAGACTAGAGACAGTGGGAACTGAAGAGAGATAAAGGCTAGAGACAGTGGGAACCGCAGAGAGATAAAGGCTAGAGACAGTGGGAACTGCAGAGACAGTGGGAACTGAAGAGAGATAAAGGCTAGAGACAGTGGGAACCGTAGAGAGATAAAGCAGAGACAGTGGGAACTGCAGAGAGAGAGAGGAGAGATAAAGGCTAGAGACAGTGGGAACCGAGGAGAGATAAAGGCTAGAGACAGGGAACCGCAGAGAGATAAAGACTAGAGACAGGGAACTGAAGAGAGAGGAAGGCTAGAGACAGTGTGGGAACTGAGGAGAGATAAAGGCTAGAGACAGAACTAGAGGAGAGATAAAGGCTAGAGACAGTGGGAACTCGAGGAGAGATAAAGCGCTAGAGACAGTGGGAACTGAGGAGAGATAAAGTTACAGAGACAGTGGGAACTGAGGAGAGATAAAGGCTAGAGACAGTGGGAACTGGAGGAGGAGATAGCTAGGCTAGAGACAGTGGGAACTGAGGAGAGATAAAGGCTAGAGACAGTGGGAACTGAGGAGAGATAAGGCTAGAGACAGTGGGAACTGAGGAGAGATAAAGGCTAGAGACAGTGGGAACTGGAGGAGAGATAAAGGCTAGAGACAGTGGAACTGGAGGGAGAGATAAAGGCTAGAGACAGTGGAAACTGAGGAGAGATAAAGACTAGAGACAGTGGAACTGAAGAGAGATAAAGGCCAGAGACAGTGGGAACTGAGGAGAGATAAAGACTAGAGACAGTGGGAACTGAAGAGAGATAAAGGCTAGAGACAGGTGGAACTGAGGAGAGATAAAGGCTAGAGATGGTGAGGAGATAAAGGCTAGAGACAGTGGGAACTGAGGAGAGATAAAGGCTAGAGACAGTGGAACTGAGGAGAGACAAAGGCTAGAGACAGTGGGAACTGAGGAGAGATAAGGCTAGAGACAGTGGGAACTGAGGAGAGATAAAGACTAGAGACAGTGGGAACTGCAGAGAGATAAAGGCTAGAGACAGTGGGAACTGCAGAGAGATAAAGGCTAGAGAGTGGGAACCGCAGTGCAAGAGAGGGAGAGATTAAGTAGAGCTATTAGAGAGAGGGAGACATCTCCCGTTTCTCCAAGCTAGGTCACCCACGCTGTTTGCTTTCATATCCCAGCATGCAGTATAGGTCTGTAGTCTGAATGGGAGAGACACGGAGAAGCTACGGTGGTGATTGGTGAATATAACCGCTGAGGGAGGGATTGGAGAGACAGGGAGGGCAGAGAGAGAGAGAGAGAGGTCTGGCACAGAGACACAACAGGACGCTACAACCTGTGAAGTTCTAATGGTCTCATATGCCACGGACTGCTGCTGGGGGGGGCAAGGACTGGCAGGGCCGTTGTGCCCTCTAACGCCTCATCACTAAACCCGTCTCCCCAGCCTGTTGCCAAGACACGCTTGTCGGTCTTGTCTGCCTGCTTCAGCTGGCAGGCAGCGCTGTCCGTCTCAGTCCTAGCAGGTAGCTGTGTCTCTGTCCAAGTCGCGGTAAGACACTGAACGATAGAATGTTCTCACTGATTAACTGGCATTTCCTGCATCCAGAAACCGGAAGTGTGAGAGACGGAGGTTTATACACCCTGCTGTTCTCAATAGCAGCTTGGTATAAACGGGATATTTGAGGGCCAAGAATGTGAGATTATTAAAAAATATTGAAAACATCAGCCATAATCTGGTATTGTCCTCTTCAGGGAAGACTTCACAATAAAGGTTACTGTAGAGATTACAGCAGATCTTACTGTAGAGATTACAGCAGATTTTACTGTAGAGATTACAGCAGATACAGACTGAAGGTTACTGTAGAGATTACAGCAGATTTTACTGTAGAGATTACAGCAGATCATACTGTAGAGATTACAGCAGATTTTACTGTAGAGATTACAGCAGATCATACTGTAGAGATTACAGCAGATCCAGACTGAAGGTTACTGTAGAGATTACATCAGATCATACTGTAGAGATTACAGCAGATTTTACTGTAGAGATTACAGCAGATTTTACTGTGAATTACAGCAGATTTTACTGTAGAGTTATAGCAGATCATACTGATGATTACAGCAGATCCTATGTAGAGATTACAGCAGATATCTCCTGGTATGTAGCAGAGGATGGTCTCCATAGTGATATCTCCTGGTATGTACTGTAGAGATTACCATAGCAGATCCCTGGTAGAGCTGGATGGTCTCCATAGTGATATCTCCTGGTAGTAGGGGGGCTGGTCTCCATAGTGATATCTCCTGGTATGTAGCTGGGGGCTGGTCTCCATAGTGATATCTCCTGGTATGTAGCTGGGGGTGCTGGTCTCCATAGTGATATCTCCTGGTCTGGGGGCTGGTCTCCATAGTGATATCTCCTGGTATGTAGCTGGGGGTGCTGGTCTCCCGAGCTGGGCTGGGGGCTGGTCTCCATAGTGATATCTCCTGGTATGTAGCTGGGGGGCTGGTCTCCATAGTGATATCTCCTGGTATGTAGCTGGGGGGGGCTGGTCTCCATATCTCCTGGTATGTAGATATCTCCTGGTATGTAGCTGGGGGGCTGGTCTCCTGGTATGTAGCTGGGGGACTGGTCTCCATAGTGATATCTCCTGGTATGTAGCTGGGGGGGCTGGTCTCCATAGGATATCTCCTGGTATGTAGCTGGGGGGGCTGGTCTCCATGGTGATATGTCCTGTTATGTAGCTCCTGGTAGCTGGGGGCTGGTCTCCATAGTGATATGTCCTGTTATGTAGCTGGGGGGGCTGGTCTCCATAGTGATATGTCCTGTTATGTGGTCTCCAGCTGGGGGGCTGGTCTCCATAGTGATATGTCCTGTTATGTAGCTGGGGGGGGGGCTGGTTTGTCTCAGGTCCTCGGTGTTTATCGTGTTGCAGTGAATAAAACCCAGGGTGTTTCCCAAATTGAACCCTACTCACTTCTACCCTGGTCTAAAGAAGTGCACTATAAAGACCTATTCCCATAGGGCTCTGGTCTAAAGTAGTGCACTATAAAGACCTATTCCCATAGGGTTCTGGTCTAAAGTAGTGCACTATAAAGACCTATTCCCATAGGGCTCTGGTCTAAAGTAGTGCACTATAAAGACCTATTCCCATAGGGCTCTGGTCTAAAGTAGTACACTAGAAAGGAGGGGACGTGAGACACCAGTCTCAGCACTCTGTTGTAGAGGACGTGAGACACCAGTCTCAGCACTCTGTTGTAGAGGGCGTGAGACACCAGTCTCAGCACTCTGTTGTAGAGGACGTGAGACACCAGTCTCAGCACTCTGTTGTAGAGGACGTGAGACACCAGTCTCAGCACTCTGTTGTAGAGGACGTGAGACACCAGTCTCAGCACTCTGTTGTAGAGGACGTGAGACACCAGTCTCAGCACTCTGTTGTAGAGGACGTGAGACACCAGTCGCAGCACTCTGTTGTAGAGGACGTGAGACACCAGTCGCAGCACTCTGTTGTAGAGGACGTGAGACACCAGTCGCAGCACTCTGTTGTAGAGGACGTGAGACACCAGTCTCAGCACTCTGTTGTAGAGGACGTGAGACACCAGTCATGCAGTGTGGGTGTCGTGAAGACACAGAAACAGACTGGACGGGCCTCAGCTTGGCACCAGTCGTGTAGACACCTACATCTGCACTCATTCAGTCTCTTTCCCCCCTCCATCTCCTCCCCCTCCCTCCATCTCCTCTCCCTCCTCCTCCGCCCCCATCCATCTCCTCCCTCCCCCCACCCATCTCCCCCCTCCCCCATCCATCTCCAATCCCCATCCATCCCCCCTCCATCTCCTCCATCCCCCCTCCTCCATCTCCCCCTCCTCCACCCCCCCCATCTCCTCCCTCCTCCACCCCCCCTCCATCTCCTCCCTCCCCCCACCCATCTCCCCCCCTCCCCCCATCCATCTCCAATCCCCATCCACCCCCTCCCCCTCCATCCCCCCCCTCCATCTCCTCCATCTCCCCCCTCCTCCATCTCCCCCCTCTCCTCTTCCCCCCCCCATCACACACACTCATTATGTACAGTACAGAGCTGTCACACACACACACAGTCTGTTATGTACAGTACGGAGCTGTCACACACACACACACACACACACACACACACACACACACACACACACACACACACACACACACACAGTCTGTTATGTACAGTACGGAGCTGTCACACACACACACACAGTCTGTTATGTACAGTATGGAGCTGTCACACACACACACACAGTCTGTTATGTACAGTATGGAGCTGTCACACACACACACACAGTCTGTTATGTACAGTATGGAGCTGTCACACACACACACACACACACACACACACACACACACACACACACACACACACACACACACACACTCTGTTATGTACAGTACGGAGCTGTCACACACACACACAGTCTGTTATGTACAGTACGGAGCTGTCACACACACACACAGTCTGTTATGTACAGTACGGAGCTGTCACACACACACACACAGTCTGTTATGTACAGTACGGAGCTGTCACACACACACACACACACACACACACACACACACACACACACACACACACACACACACACACACACACACACACACACACACACACACACACACACACACACACACACACACACACACACGAGTGAAGAATCACTCCATCCATGATTGAAGTTCGCAACGAAATCTGAATGTGAGTGTCTGCGTGAGTCACGACTGAGAAAACATTCTAACACAAACCGGGTCAAACTGCAAGACAACATTCGGAAATCAACGGCTCATGTTCTGAGAACAGAACGTCCATCTACAGGAGGAGACTGATACTGTATCTGATGAGGAACACATAACAGAACGACCATCTACAGGAGAGGAGACTGATACTGTATCTGATGAGGAACAGAACGTCCATCTACAGGAGAGGAGACTGATACTGTATCTGATGAGGAACACATAACAGAAGGTCCATCTACAGGAGAGGAGACTGATACTGTATCTGATGAGGAACAGAACGTCCATCTACAGGAGAGGAGACTGATACTGTATCTGATGAGGAACACATAACAGAACGTCCATCTACAGGAGAGGAGACTGATACTGTATCTGATGAGGAACAGAACGTCCATCTACAGGAGAGGAGACTGATACTGTATCTGATGAGGAACAGAAAATCCATCTAAAGGAGAGGAGACTGATACTGTATCTGATGAGGAACACATAACAGAACGTCCATCTACAGGAGAGGAGACTGATACTGTATCTGATGAGAAACACATAACAGAACGTCCATCTACAGGAGAGGAGACTGATACTGTATCTGATGAGGAACAGAACGTCCATCTACAGGAGAGGAGACTGATACTGTATCTGATGAGGAACACATAACAGAACGTCCATCTACAGGAGAGGAGACTGATACTGTATCTGATGAGAAACACATAACAGAACGTCCATCTACAGGAGAGGAGACTGATACTGTATCTGATGAGGAACAGAACGTCCATCTACAGGAGAGGAGACTGAATCTGATGAGGAACAGAACGTCCATCTACAGGAGAGGAGACTGATACTGTATCTGATGAGAAACAGAACGTCCATCTACAGGAGAGGAGACTGATACTGTATCTGATGAGAAACACATAACAGAACGTCCATCTACAGGAGAGGAGACTGATACTGTATCTGATGAGGAACACATAACAGAACGTCCATCTACAGGAGAGGAGAGTGATACTGTATCTGATGAGGAACACATAACAGAACGTCCATCTACAGGAGAGGAGACTGATACTGTATCTGATGAGGAACACATAACAGAAGGTCCATCTACAGGAGAGGAGACTGATACTGTATCTGATGAGAAACAGAACGTCCATCTACAGGAGAGGAGACTGATACTGTATCTGATGAGGAACAGAACGTCCATCTACAGGAGAGGAGACTGATACTGTATCTGATGAGGAACACATAACAGAACGTCCATCTACAGGAGAGGAGACTGATACTGTATCTGATGAGGAACAGAACGTCCATCTACAGGAGAGGAGACTGATACTGTATCTGATGAGGAACACATAACAGAACGTCCATCTACAGGAGAGGAGACTGATACTGTATCTGATGAGGAACAGAACGTCCATCTACAGGAGAGGAGACTGATACTGTATCTGATGAGGAACAGAACGTCCATCTACAGGAGAGGAGACTGATACTGTATCTGATGAGGAACAGAACGACCATCAACAGGAGAGGAGACTGATACTGTATCCCCCCGGTCTAGTCTGTTACAGGAGTAGTTTACCCCCGGTCTAGTCTGTTACAGGTGTAGTTTACCCCCCGGTCTAGTCTGTTACAGGTGTAGTTTACCCCCCCAGGTCTAGTCTGTTACAGGTGTAGTTTACCCCCCAGGTCTAGTCTGTTACTGGTGTAGTTTACCCCCCCCACCCAGTCTAGTCTGTTACAGGTGTAGTTTACCCCCCGGTCTAGTCTGTTACAGGTGTAGTTTACCCCCTGGTCTAGTCTGTTACAGGTGTAGTTGACCCCCCTGGTCTAGTCTGTTACAGGTGTAGTTGACCCCCTGGTCTAGTCTGTTACAGGTGTAGTTGACCCCCTACAGGAGAGGAGACTGGTCTAGTCTGTTACAGGTGTAGTTTACCCCCCGGTCTAGTCTGTTACAGGTGTAGTTTACCCCCACTGGTCTAGTCTGTTACAGGTGTAGTTTACCCCCCTGGTCTAGTCTGTTACAGGTGTAGTTGACCCCCTGGTCTAGTCTGTTACAGGTGTAGTTGACCCCCCTGGTCTAGTCTGTTACAGGTGTAGTTGACCCCCCGGTCTAGTCTGTTACAGGTGTAGTTTACCCCCGGTCTAGTCTGTTACAGGTGTAGTTTACCCCCGGTCTAGTCTGTTACAGGTGTAGTTTACCCCCCGGTCTAGTCTGTTACAGGTGTAGTTTACCCCCGGTCTAGTCTGTTACTGGTGTAGTTTACCCCCCACCCAGTCTAGTCTGTTACAGGTGTAGTTTACCCCCCGGTCTAGTCTGTTACAGGTGTAGTTTACCCCCTGGTCTAGTCTGTTACAGGTGTAGTTGACCCCCCTGGTCTAGTCTGTTACAGGTGTAGTTGACCCCCTGGTCTAGTCTGTTACAGGTGTAGTTGACCCCCGGTCTAGTCTGTTACAGGTGTAGTTTACCCCCCTGGTCTAGTCTGTTACAGGTGTAGTTGACCCCCCCTGGTCTAGTCTGTTACAGGTGTAGTTGACCCCCCTGGTCTAGTCTGTTACAGGTGTAGTTGACCCCCTGGTCTAGTCTGTTACAGGTGTAGTTGACCCCCCGGTCTAGTCTGTTACAGGTGTAGTTTACCCCCCGGTCTAGTCTGTTACAGGTGTAGTTTACCCCCTGGTCTAGTCTGTTACAGGTGTAGTTTACCCCCCGGTCTAGTCTGTTACAGGTGTAGTTTACCCCCTGGTCTAGTCTGTTACAGGTGTAGTTTACCCCCTGGTCTAGTCTGTTACAGGTGTAGTTTACCCCCACTGGTCTAGTCTGTTACAGGTGTAGTTTACCCCCTGGTCTAGTCTGTTACAGGTGTAGTTTACCCCCCTGGTCTAGTCTGTTACAGGTGTAGTTTACCCCCTGGTCTAGTCTGTTACAGGTGTAGTTTACCACCCCCCTGGTCTAGTCTGTTACAGGTGTAGTTTATCCCCCCAGGTCTAGTCTGTTACAGATGTAGTTTACCCCCCCCACCCAGTCTAGTCTGTTACAGGTGTAGTTTACCCCCCTGGTCTAGTCTGTTACAGGTGTAGTTTACCCCCGGTCTAGTCTGTTACAGGTGTAGTTTACCACCCCTGATATAGTCTGTTACAGGTGTAGTTTACCCCCTGGTCTAGTCTGTTACAGGTGTAGTTTACCCCCCTGGTCTAGTCTGTTACAGGTGTAGTTTACCCCACTGGTCTAGTCTGTTACAGGTGTAGTTTACCCCCTGGTCTAGTCTGTTACAGGTGTAGTTTACCCCACTGGTCTATTCTGTTACAGGTGTAGTTAACCCCCCCCTGGTCTAGTCTGTTACAGGTGTAGTTGACCCCCCCGGTCTAGTCTGTTATATACCAGTGAACTCAGAGCACTCCAAGCAGACATCCGCTGTCATACTGTATATGGAGAGAAGGGGAGATGGAATCTGATGGCGTTGAGCCTTTGACCTGGGCTCTGTGCAGCATTTGAAGAGTCTTTAAGTGCTGCAGTGTGTGCGGGGGAGAGGCTGCAGGCTTAGGGCGAGGACTGACCGGGCTCCACAGGCCTCCTAGTGATGCTAAGCAGCTGTTGTATGGGATCGGTCACCAAGAGGCCGACAAACACAGCTAGCATCCCAAACAGCACCATCTTCCCTATATAGGGAACTAGATAGCACCCTATACAGTCTATCCCAGCCAGGAACAACACCCTCCCAGCTAGTCTATCCCAGCTACAGTCTATCCCAGCTACAGTCTATCCCAGCCAGGAACAAGACTCTCCCAGCTACAGTCTAGCCCAGCCAGTAACAACACCCTCCCAGCTACAGTCTATCCCAGCCAGGAGCAAGACCCTCCCAGCTACAGTCTATCCCAGCCAGTAACAAGATCCTCCCAGCTACAGTCTATCCCAGCTACAGTCTATCCCAGCCAGGAACAAGACCCTCCCAGCTACAGTCTATCCCAGCTACAGTCTATCCCAGCCAGGAACAACACCCTCCCAGCTACAGTCTATCCCAGCCAGGAACAACACCCTCCCAGCTACAGTCTATCCCAGCTACAGTCTATCCCAGCTACAGTCTATCCCAGCCAGGAACAACACCCTCCCAGCTACAGTCTATCCCAGCTACAGTCTATCCCAGCCAGGAACAACACCCTCCCAGCTACAGTCTATCCCAGCTACAGTCTATCCCAGCCAGGAACAACAGGCTGTAGCTTCACGTGTGCTTGCCGGGACCACAAGGGTCCGTGAGGCTGAAGCCTGGCCGGGACCATAAAATTGATCAAATCATTTATACCCCATAATGACAAAGCAAAAAGAGGTTTTTAGAGAAAAAAATATTCAGTATTCAGACCCGTTATTCAGTAATAATAATAATAATATAATAATAATAATAATAATATATGCCATTTAGCAGACGCTTTTATCCAAAGCGACTTACAGTCATGTGTGCATACATTCTATGTATGGGTGGTCCCGGGAATTGAACCCACTACCCTGGCGTTACAAGCGCCATGCTCTACCAACTGAGCTACAGAAGGACCACCGTACTTTGTTAAAGCACCTTTGGCAGCGATAACAGCCTCCAGTCTTCTTGGGTATGATGCTATAAGCTTGGCACATCTGTATTTGAGGAGTTTCTCCCATTATTCTCTGCAGATCCTCTCAAGCTCTGTCAGGTTGGATGGGGAGCGTCGCTTCACAGCTATTTTCAGGTCTCTCCAGAGATGTTTGATCGGGTTCAAGTCCGGGCTCTGGCTGGGCCACTCAAGGACATTCAGAGGCTTGTCCCGAAGCCACTCCTGTGTTGTCTTGTCTGTGTGCTTAGGGTTGTTGTCCTGTTGGAAGGTGAACCTTCGTCCCAGTTTGAAGTCCTGAGCGCTGTGGAGCAGGTTTTAATCAAGTAACTCTCTGTACTTTGCTCTGTTCATCTTTGCCTCGATCCTGACTAGTCTCCCAGTCCCTGCCACTGAAAAACATCCCACTAGCATGGCAAAAATGTTCAAAACAATGCTATGAGGAGAATGAATGGCTCAGTCGGCCATCAGTCAACACTATGAGGAGAATGAATGGCTCAGTCGGCCATCAGTCAACACTATGAGGAGAATGAATGGCTCAGTCAGCCATCAGTCAACACTATGAGGAGAATGAATGGCTCAGTCAGCCATCAGTCAACACTATGAGGAGAATGAATGGCTCAGTCTGCCATCAGTCAACACTATGAGGAGAATGAATGGCTCAGTCAGCCATCAGTCAACACTATGAGGAGAATGAATGGCTCAGTCAACACTATGAGGAGAATGAATGGCTCAGTCGGTCATCAGTCAACACTATGAGGAGAATGAATGGCTCAGTCAACACTATGAGGAGAATGAATGGCTCAGTCAACACTATGAGGAGAATGAATGGCTCAGTCGGCCATCAGTCAACACTATGAGGAGAATGAATGGCTCAGTCGGCCATCAGTCAACACTATGAGGAGAATGAATGGCTCAGTCAACACTATGAGGAGAATGAATGGCTCAGTCAACACTATGAGGAGAATGAATGGCTCAGTCAACACTATGAGGAGATTGAATGGCTCAGTCAACACTATGAGGAGAATGAATGGCTCAGTCAGCCATCTGTCAACACTATGAGGAGAATGAATGGCTCAGTCGGCCATCAGTCAACACTATGAGGAGAATGAATGGCTCAGTCGGCCATCAGTCAACACTATGAGGAGAATGAATGGCTCAGTCGGCCATCAGTCAACACTATGAGGAGAATGAATGGCTCAGTCAACACTATGAGGAGAATGAATGGCTCAGTCGGCCATCAGTCAACACTATGAGGAGAATGAATGGCTCAGTCAACACTATGAGGAGAATGAATGGCTCAGTCAACAGTATGAGGAGAATGAATGGCTCAGTCGAGGAGAATGAATGGCCATCTGTCAACACTATGAGGAGAATGAATGGCTCAGTCGGCCATCAGTCAACACTATGAGGAGAATGAATGGCTCAGTCAATCACAACACTATGAGGAGAATGAATGGCTCAGTCAACACTATGAGGAGAATGAATGGCTCAGTCAACACTATGAGGAGAATGAATGGCTCAGTCAACACTATGAGAATGAATGGCTCAATCAACACTATGAGGAGAATGGCTCAGTCAACACTATGAGGAGAATGAATGGCTCAGTCAACACTATGAGGAGAATGAATGGCTCAGTCAAACACTATGAGGAGAATGAATGGCTCAGTCAACACTATGAGGAGAATGAATGGCTCAGTCAACACTAGAGGAGAATGAATGGCTCAGTCAACACTATGAGGAGAATGAGAATGAATGGCTCAGTCGGCCATCAGTCAACACTATGAGGAGAATGAATGGCTCAGTCAGCCATCAGTCAACACTATGAGGAGAATGAATGGCTCAGTCAACACTATGAGGAGATTGAATGGCTCAGTCAACACTATGAGGAGAATGAATGGCTCAGTCAACACTATGAGGAGAATGAATGGCTCAGTCAACACTATGAGGAGAATGAATGGCTCAGTCAACACTATGAGGAGAATGAATGGCTCAGTCAACACTATGAGGATGAATGTCAACACTATGAGGAGAATGAATGGCTCAGTCAACACAACACTATGAGGAGAATGAATGGCTCAGTCAACACTATGAGGAGAATGAATGGCTCAGTCAACACTATGAGGAGAATGAATGGCTCAGTCAACACTATGAGGAGAATGAATGGCTCAGTCAACACTATGAGGAGAATGAATGGCTCAGTCAACACTATGAGGAGAATGAATGGCTCAGTCAACACTATGAGGAGAATGAATGGCTCAGTCAACACTATGAGGAGAATGAATGGCTCAGTCAACACTATGAGGAGAATGAATGGCTCAGTCAATCACTATGAGGAGAATGAATGGCTCAGTCAACACTATGAGGAGAATGAATGGCTCAGTCGGCCATCAGTCAACACTATGAGGAGAATGAATGGCTCAGTCAACACTATGAGGAGAATGAATGGCTCAGTCAACACTATGAGGAGAATGAATGGCTCAGTCAACACTATGAGGAGAATGAATGGCTCAGTCAACACTATGAGGAGAATGAATGGCTCAGTCAACACTATGAGGAGAATGAATGGCTCAGTCAACACTATGAGGAGAATGAATGGCTCAGTCAACACTATGAGGAGAATGAATGGCTCAGTCAACACTATGAGGAGAATGAATGGCTCAGTCAACACTATGAGGAGAATGAATGGCTCAGTCGGCCATCAGTCAACACTATGAGGAGAATGAATGGCTCAGTCGGCCATCAGTCAACACTATGAGGAGAATGAATGGCTCAGTCGGCCATCAGTCAACACTATGAGGAGAATGAATGGCTCAGTCAACACTATGAGGAGAATGAATGGCTCAGTCAACACTATGAGGAGAATGAATGGCTCAGTCAACACTATGAGGAGAATGAATGGCTCAGTCAACACTATGAGGAGAATGAATGGCTCAGTCAACCATCTGTCAACACTATGAGGAGAATGAATGGCTCAGTCAACACTATGAGGAGAATGAATGGCTCAGTCGGCCATCAGTCAACACTATGAGGAGAATGAATGGCTCAGTCGGCCATCAGTCAACACTATGAGGAGAATGAATGGCTCAGTCGGCCATCAGTCAACACTATGAGGAGAATGAATGGCTCAGTCAGCCATCAGTCAACACTATGAGGAGAATGAATGGCTCAGTCAACACTATGAGGAGAATGAATGGCTCAGTCAGCCATCAGTCAACACTATGAGGAGAATGAATGGCTCAGTCGGCCATCTGTCAACACTATGAGGAGAATGAATGGCTCAGTCGGCCATCAGTCAACACTATGAGGAGAATGAATGGCTCAGTCGGCCATCAGTCAACACTATGAGGAGAATGAATGGCTCAGTCAGCCATCAGTCAACACTATGAGGAGAATGAATGGCTCAGTCAACACTATGAGGAGAATGAATGGCTCAGTCAACACTATGAGGAGAATGAATGGCTCAGTCAACACTATGAGGAGAATGAATGGCTCAGTCAACACTATGAGGAGAATGAATGGCTCAGTCGGCCATCTGTCAACACTATGAGGAGAATGAATGGCTCAGTCAACACTATGAGGAGAATGAATGGCTCAGTCAACACTATGAGGAGAATGAATGGCTCAGTCGGCCATCAGTCAACACTATGAGGAGAATGAATGGCTCAGTCAGCCATCAGTCAACACTATGAGGAGAATGAATGGCTCAGTCGGCCATCAGTCAACACTATGAGGAGAATGAATGGCTCAGTCAGCCATCAGTCAACACTATGAGGAGAATGAATGGCTCAGTCAGCCATCAGTCAACACTATGAGGAGAATGAATGGCTCAGTCGGCCATCTGTCAACACTATGAGGAGAATGAATGGCTCAGTCTGCCATCAGTCAACACTATGAGGAGAATGAATGGCTCAGTCTGCCATCAGTCAACACTATGAGGAGAATGAATGGCTCAGTCGGCCATCAGTCAACACTATGAGGAGAATGAATGGCTCAGTCGGCCATCAGTCAACACTATGAGGAGAATGAATGGCTCAGTCTGCCATCAGTCAACACTATGAGGAGAATGAATGGCTCAGTCAGCCATCAGTCAACACGATGAGGAGAATGAATGGCTCAGTCGGCCATCAGTCCAAAACAACACGATGAGGAAACATGCAACTCATGAATAGTTTAAACTACTGGATGACTATATTCAGGCATGAAGTAGACTGTAATATTTGTGGCATACTTTTCCTAATATATCACATATAAGCCATTTTGGGTTCACTACCTTTATATTTGTGTGTTTTTATTGTTCAGAAATGTGGTGGGTCGTCTCTTCGTTTCTCAGGACTTTATCCTGCTGACTGTTCCAAATGTCCGACTGAATTTGGTAAAAGGGCTTTTATGTCCTCTGCGCCATCGTCTTGGAACGCCTCACAAAATACTTTTAAACTGGAAGAACTTGTCCCCGATTGGTATTTTTAAATCACTGATGGAAGGATTTTGAGGCTGATTCTCTGACCTGTCAATGTTTTTAATTTGCTGTTTTATACTCTTGTGAATTCAATGTTTTTTTTACTAGATTACTTGTAGTTTTTCATGTTGTCTGTCTGTCTTTTTTGTAATGACTTGGTGCTGCCCATCTTGGCCAGGATGCTCTTCCTGGTTAAATAAAGGTCAAATAATATTTTAATACATTAACCTAAGCAGCATTTAAATTCTTCTTATCCTTCCTTCTGACCTATCAACTCTTCCCCCCCCCATCGGTCCATTATGTCCTAACTCAGCCCTTTAACTCTACAGAGTCTGAGAAGGAACCTCTGAAAGCTCAGTGTGACTATCTCCACAGCAGGACTAGGCTATATGTTTACTATACAAACACAATAACACAAGGAGAAGCTCATAACCACCGTGCCTGGATGGAACTCTGTCTGGCGGCTGTTGCTAAGCAGCGAGAGCTCCGTGGGCGAATAGAGAATGTCAGAGAGAAGTGAAAGCTCTAGAACGTTGTGGATGAATGTGCTGCTGGATTCTATAGAGCAGTGGTCACCAACTGGTCCATCGCCAAGACATTCCCTAGTGGATCGTCAAACTTTTCTGTAAAAAAAAAAAAAAACGACAAAAATGGTAAAGCCTCGTGTATCTATTTCTATTTTATTCCTCTGGGGCTTCGTCCTCATTGTGGTTTTACAGACGTGTTTAATACGTCTTATGTACACAATTTTGGGTAGCCTAGTTGTTAGCGCGTTGGACTAGTACCCTGAAGGTTGCAAGTTCAAACCCCCGAGCTGACAAGGTACAAATCTGTCGTTCTGCCCCTGAACAGGCAGTTAACCCACTGTTCCAAGGACGTGATTGAAAATAAGAATTTGTTCTTAAATGACTTGCCTAGTTAAATAAAATATATATATATATATTTTTAAAAAAATATATATTTATGAAATGTATATTGTTATATTTGGAAGCACTTATGTGTTTTTCCTTCGCCTCCAACCCCTTTCGATGCGTGTAACGGATGTGGGCGGGGCTAGGTCTATATAAGGGTACTATTTAAAAAATATTTTTAATCACAACATTTCTGACGAAGGCCGTGAGGCCGATACGTAAAGCTTATTAAAGATCAGTGACACCATCAAGACCAGTGTGCGGGTTCCTTTTTCATTCCTCTGGGGCTGTTGGCAGTAGGTGCACCTGATTTAAACTGCCCTGCGCGCCGGGGAGGCAACCAGTTCCCATTTTGAATAATTTTATGTGTCTGAAGGTACAAACTCTGCCCTCCTGGCGGGCCCGCAGAACTAAATCAAGCGCTCTATTTGCCTCCCGCTGGCCAATCGGATGGCTCAGATTACCGTATCCGTAGTAAGTTGAATCTGTGAGATTCTTCCACTCAGAGTTGTCAACACGCGCCTTCGTCCTCCTCCCACTCAGAGCTGTCCACACGCGCCTTCGTCCTCCTCCCACTCAGAGCTGTCCACACGCGCCTTCGTCCTGCTCCCACTCAGAGCTATCAACACGTGCCTTCGTCCTCCTCCCACTCAGGACTGTCAACACGTGCCTTCGCCCTCCTCCCACTCAGAGCTATCAACATGTGCCTTCGTCCTCCTCCCACTCAGAGCTATCAACATGTGCCTTCGTCCTCCTCCCACTCAGGGCTGTCAACACGTGCCTTCGTCCTCCTTCCACAGCCAGCATCATTGGTGGAAAGGGAGAATGGAGGGATGTTGAGAGGCGGACCCTAACATGGACAGCGTCATTGGTGAAAAGGGAGAATGGAGGGATGTTGAGAGGCGGACCCTAACATGGCCAACGTCATTGGTGGAAAGGGAGAACGGAGGGATGTTGAGAGGCGGACCCTAGCATGGCCAGCGTCATTGGAGGAAAGGGAGAATGGAGGGATGTTGAGGGGATGACCCTCAGTCTGCTGCTCTCTCCCTCCGCTGAGACTGGCCATCAGAGGCACCATCAGTCCAGTAAAATCAAAATAAAGTGAATTATTAAAAATGTATGCAAAAAATTATCATACCTCCCCAGCACCTTGTTACACCAGTCACTAGAGCAGCTGTACTCCTCCCCAGCACCTTGTTACACCAGTCACTAGAGCAGCTGTACTCCTCCCCAGCACCTCGTTACACCAGTCACTAGAGCAGCTGTACTCCTCCTCAGCTCCTTGTTACACCAGCACCTTGTTACACCAGTCACTAGAGCAGCTGTACTCCTCCCCAGCTCCTTGTTACACCAGTCACTAGAGCAGCTGTAATCCCCCCCAGCTCCTTGTTACACCAGTCACTAGAGCAGCTGTAATCCTCCTCAGCTCCTTGTTACACCAGTCACTAGAGCAGCTGTACTCCTCCCCAGCTCCTTGTTACACCAGTCACTAGAGCAGCTGTACTCCTCCTCAGCTCCTTGTTACACCAGTCACTAGAGCAGCTGTACTCCTCCCCAGCTCCTTGTTACACCAGTCACTAGAGCAGCTGTACTCCTCCCCAGCTCCTTGTTACACCAGTCACTAGAGCAGCTGTACTCCTCCCCAGCTCCTTGTTACACCAGTCACTAGAGCAGCTGTACTCCTCCCCAGCTCCTTGTTACACCAGTCACTAGAGCAGCTGTACTCCTCCCCAGCTCCTTGTTACACCAGTCACTAGAGCAGCTGTACTCCTCCCCAGCTCCTTGTTACACCAGTCACTAGAGCAGCTGTACTCCTCCTCAGCTCCTTGTTACACCAGTCACTAGAGCAGCTGTAATCCTCCCCAGCTCCTTGTTACACCAGTCACTAGAGCAGCTGTACTCCTCCCCAGCTCCTTGTTACACCAGTCACTAGAGCAGCTGTACTCCTCCCCAGCTCCTTGTTACACCAGTCACTAGAGCAGCTGTACTCCTCCCCAGCTCCTTGTTACACCAGTCACTAGAGCAGCTGTACTCCTCCTCAGCTCCTTGTTACACCAGTCACTAGAGCAGCTGTAATCCTCCTCAGCTCCTTGTTACACCAGTCACTAGAGCAGCTGTACTCCTCCCCAGCTCCTTGTTACACCAGTCACTAGAGCAGCTGTAATCCTCCCCAGCTCCTTGTTACACCAGTCACTAGAGCAGCTGTACTGCTCCCCAGCTCCTTGTTACACCAGTCACTAGAGCAGCTGTACTCCTCCCCAGCTCCTTGTTACACCAGTCACTAGACCAGCTGTAATCCTCCCCAGCTCCTTGTTACACCAGTCACTAGAGCAGCTGTAATCCTCCCCAGCTCCTTGTTACACCAGTCACTAGACCAGCTGTAATCCTCCCCAGCTCCTTGTTACACCAGTCACTAGAGCAGTTGTACTCCTCCCCAGCTCCTTGTTACACCAGTCACTAGACCAGCTGTAATCCTCCCCAGCTCCTTGTTACACCAGTCACTAGAGCAGCTGTAATCCTCCCCAGCTCCTTGTTACACCAGTCACTAGAGCAGCTGTAATCCTCCCGCAGCTCCTCCCACACAACAGGGATGGATCTATGAGAACGATACCCTCTCTAACACTATAAATATATCTGTTTATGAGACAACTAACAAACAACCAAAAGATGCAGTGGAAAAGTAGAGTGTGTTGGCAGTTACCCTCCGCTAGCCGGTGTTTTGATGCCAGTGTCCCGGTCTCTCAAACCGTTCAGCTAAGAGTCCCAGTCTCTCAAACCGTTCAGCTAAGAGGCCCAGTGTCCCGGTCTCTCAAACCCTTCAGCTAAGAGGCCCAGTCTCTCACACCCTTCAGCTAAGAGGCCCAGTCTCTCACACCCTTCAGCTAAGAGGCCCAGTCTCTCACACCCTTCAGCTAAGAGGGCCAGTCTCTCACACCCTTCAGCTAAGAGGCCCAGTCTCTCACACCCTTCAGCTAAGAGGTCCAGTCTCTCACACCCTTCAGCTAAGAGGGCCAGTCTCTCACACCCTTCAGCTAAGAGGGCCAGTCTCTCACACCCTTCAGCTAAGAGGGCCAGTTCTCTCACACCCTTCAGCTAAGAGGCCCAGTCTCTCACACCCTTCAGCTAAGAGGCCCAGTCTCTCACACCCTTCAGCTAAGAGGCCCAGTCTCTCACACCCTTCAGCTAAGAGGCCCAGTCTCTCACACCCTTCAGCTAAGAGGCCCAGTCTCTCACACCCTTCAGCTAAGAGGCCCAGTGTCCCGGTCTCTCAAACCGTTCAGCTAAGAGTCCCAGTGACTCAATGAAGTCTACAGTCTGCTGGTTATAGATCAGGACAACAGGCTGATGGGTAACCTAAATGATGAAGTCTACAGTCTGCTGGTTATAGATCAGGCTGATGGGTAACCTAAAGGATGAAGTCTACAGTCTGCTGGTTATAGATCAGGCTGATGGGTAACCTAAAGGATGAAGTCTACAGTCTGCTGGTTATAGATCAGGCTGATGGGTAACCTAAATGATGAACTCTACAGTCTGCTGGTTATAGATCAGGCTGATGGGTAACCTAAAGGATGAAGTCTACAGTCTGCTGGTTATAGATCAGGCTGATGGGTAACCTAAATGATGAAGTCTACAGTCTGCTGGTTATAGATCAGGCTGATGGGTAACCTAAAGGATGAAGTCTACAGTCTGCTGGTTATAGATCAGGCTGATGGGTAACCTAAATGATGAAGTCTACAGTCTGCTGGTTATAGATCAGGCTGATGGGTAACCTAAATGATGAAGTCTACAGTCTGCTGGTTATAGATCAGGCTGATGGGTAACCTAAAGGATGAAGTCTACAGTCTGCTGGTTATAGATCAGGCTGATGGGGAAACCTAAATGACAGATGTGCGGTTTGAAGAACACAGTGGAATAGAAATGTCCAGCCTCTGCACCAGAACAACAAACAGTATCAGAATATATTTCTAAAAGCGAAGTAGTAGAGTCTCAGAGGAGAGACTGGCCAAACCCACAGCTTGGTGGTTAAACAGATCTGGGTCTTCTCCTTACCTGGTGGAACTCTGGGATACCGTCAGGACTGCAGGGGAGATGGGTCTTCTCTCTGGGACTGCAGGGGAGATGGGTCTTCTCTCTGGGACTGCAGGGGAGATGGGTCTTCTCTCTGGGACTGCAGGGGAGATTGGGTCTTCTCTCTGGGACTGCAGGGGAGATGGGTCTTCTCTCTGGGACTGCAGGGGAGATGGGTCTTCTCTCTGGGACTGCAGGGGAGATGGGTCTTCTCTCTGGGACTGCAGGGGAGATGGGTCTTCTCTCTGGGACTGCAGGGGAGAAGGGTCTTCTCTCTGGGACTGCAGGGGAGATGGGTCTTCTCTCTGGGACTGCAGGGGAGATGGGTCTTCTCTCTGGGACTGCAGGGGAGAAGGGTCTTCTCTCTGGGACTGCAGGGGAGATGATAATGATAAGTTACCAATAACCCTGTCAGGCAGACTGATAAGTTACCAATGACCCTGTCAGGCAGACTGATAAGTTACCAATAACCCCGTCAGGCAGACTGATAAGTTACCAATAACCCCGTCAGGCAGACTGATAATGATAAGTTACCAATGACCCTGTCAGGCAGACTGATAAGTTACCAGTGACCCTGTCAGGCAGACTGATAAGTTGCCAAACACCCTGTCAGGCAGACTGATAAGTTGCCAATGACCCTGTCAGGCAGACTGATAAGTTGCCAATGACCCTGTCAGGCAGACTGATAAGTTGCCAATGACCCTGTCAGGGAGACTGATAATGATAAGTTACCAATAACCCTGTCAGGCAGACTGATAATGATAAGTTACCAATGACCCTGTCAGGCAGACTGATAATGATAAGTTACCAATGACCCTGTCAGGCAGACTGATAAGTTACCAATGACCCTGTCAGGCAGACTGATAAGTTACCAATAACCCTGTCAGGCAGACTGATAATGATAAGTTACCAATGACCCTGTCAGGCAGACTGATAAGTTACCAATGACCCTGTCAGACAAACTGATAATGATAAGTTACCAATGACCCTGTCAGGCAGACTGATAATGATAAGTTACCAATGACCCTGTCAGGCAGACTGATAATGATAAGTTACCAATGACCCCGTCAGGCAGACTGATAAGTTACCAATGACCCTGTCAGGCAGACTGATAATGATAAGTTACCAATGACCCTGTCAGGCAGACTGATAAGTTACCAATGACCCTGTCAGGCAGACTGATAATGATAAGTTACCAATGACCCTGTCAGGCAGACTGATAAGTTACCAATGACCCTGTCAGACAAACTGATAATGATAAGTTACCAATGACCCTGTCAGGCAGACTGATAATGATAAGTTACCAATGACCCTGTCAGGCAGACTGATAAGTTACCAATGACCCTGTCAGGCAGACTGATAATGATAAGTTACCAATGACCCTGTCAGGCAGACTGATAAGTTACCAATGACCCTGTCAGACAAACTGATAATGATAAGTTACCAATGACCCTGTCAGGCAGACTGATAATGATAAGTTACCAATGACCCTGTCAGGCAGACTGATAATGATAAGTTACCAATGACCCTGTCAGGCAGACCGATAATGATAAGTTACCAATAACCCTGTCAGGCAGACTGATAATGATAAGTTACCAATAACCCTGTCAGGCAGACTGATAATGATAAGTTACCAATGACCCTGTCAGGCAGACTGATAATGATAAGTTACCAATGACCCTGTCAGGCAAACTGATAATGATAAGTTACCAATAACCCTGTCAGGCAGACTGATAATGATAAGTTACCAATGACCCTGTCAGGCAGACTGATAATGATAAGTTACCAATGACCCTGTCAGGCAGACTGATAATGATAAGTTACCAATGACCCCATCAGGCAGACTGATAAGTTACCAATGACCCTTAAGATAACTTAATTGAAAATGTCTCCATTAAAAGTCACCCAGTAACATACTACTTGAGTAAAAGTCTTTAAAAAAAAAGTTTAAGTATAAAAAGAAAAAAAATCATTTCACGGCTACTTTGAAGAATCTAAAATATATTTTAATTTGTTTAACACTTTTTTTGGTTACTACATGATTCCATATGTGTTATTTCATAGTGTTGATGACTTCACTATTATTCTACTATGTAGAAAATAGTAAAAAAATAAAGAAAAACCCTTGAAGGAGCAGGTGGGACGGAGTAAAAAGTACATTCATTTCTTTAGGAATGTAACGTTAGTGGAGTAAAAGGTGTACATAAATATATAAAATTAAAGTACAGATACCCCCCCCCCCGCAAAAAAACCGACTTAGCCAAGAAGTACTTTAAAGTATCGTTAGTTAAGTACTTTATAACACCGACAACTTGGTAATAAACGAAGTTATCTGAACAACTGTTCAGTCACAACCACCTGTGTGTTTGGACAGTCTGCAGACTCGCCGTCAACACTGGCCTTATTAACAGCCTGTTGTTTACTGATGTGAATCTCCACTATTCAACCTGTTCACTCTGCTCTAACTTACCCATAATCACATACTGAACAGAGCGGCTTGGAGCAACGTGCTCGTTAAATGGACATAGTAAGCATAGCTGGCCAACCTTTACAAGTATTTAGTTTAGCCAGCCAGCTAGTACCGTTAGCAAGTAGCCAGATGTTATTGATTTGCTGAAATCAATAAACGTTACTCAAAATTGTGAGTTATCATCATGGAAATAGAATAACTGTAGTCATCTGTGTTTTTTGACTGTTGCCAAATAAAATAGCTTGTTGACAAATGCTCAAATGAAAAAAAAAGAGAGCGTGCTAATGTTAGCTCGGTCGGAGAACACTAAAATCCAGACTCACCAGTTGAAATTCTGAAAAGTTACGAAAAGTCACTGTGGCTTGAACGCGACACGTCTTCGTTTTAAAAAAAGAGCCAATTCTTCGGAAACTGGGAGGCGAAACACACTTCAACAGGACAGGATAAAGCATGTGGCTTCACAAAAGTGACACATTTGAGTGTTGCCAACTGGTGTTTTAGTTTGCATGGCCTCGTATTGGTGACGTCACATCGGAGGGGTTTGTAACTTTGATGCCGCGTTCACATCAACTGGGAACTCGAAAAATCTCTGAATTCCGACGTTCACGACAAACCGGGAGAAAAGAAAAGAACATCTCTGACAAAGGGAAAATCTTTTCAAACCGTCGTCCAATTCTAAATCGGGAACTCACTGACGTCACGATTGTACGTCGTATGTTTCCGAGTTCCCAGTTTTCCAGAAAGCACTATGAGTTTGGGGAACACGCAGAGAAGGCATTGCCAGATGCGTCACTATAACCCAGAAAGTTAAACCACACTGGAAGCCACATTTGAAATTAAATACATTTGAAGTCGTGGGATAAAAATCGCATTTAAATGTACTTTCGGGAAGGTTTTGTGGCCACCATTCATTTAATACAATTAAATATATACATCAGACGGTATTGGGAGCTATTTCATAGTCCCCCCCATTTCAATCTTACAGTGACCCTGGTTTGGCGTTACTATTATAGGAGGAGCAGACCATCCGATATGCCCATAAATATGATATGAAACCTGGAATAAAAATGTTAGAGGACCAGTGTTTCCATAGAGAAACAAACCTCACATCTGTGCAGTTTGCAAGCAATGTTGTTAGACCCCATTGTATCGTTGTTTCTTATTTAGAGAACACTGGTGAGCAACATCATTTTACTTCACCGCAATAACAAAAACACCCTGCTACATGTATTCAATATACACCATTTCAAATCTGACTCCCGGTGCGGTTTTTACTTCCGGGCTACTATGACGCAGGTGGCAGTTCCTTGTCAAAATGTCGCGAGGTGCTGACGGATCTCTCTGTGATTTAATGGTGTCTGCTTCCCTCTAGCGGTTAATATAATACACTACAGATTGGTATTTTCTTTGACCAGCAGGCGGTGATAAAGTGCTATGCTACTTTCTCTAAGGATCGGTTCCAAAGATTATAACGCGATATGCACCAGAGGAGGCTGGTGGGGAAGCTATAGGAGGACGTGCTCACTGGATGGTAAATTAGCACATCCAGCATATGGAAACCACATGTTTGATATGTTATTCCAGACATTTCAATGAACCCGTCCTCCTATAGCCCCTCCCACTAGCCACCACTGATATGCACCTGATATTCACCGACCTCCGTACTCATATAGGATGAACTAGACTCCAAACCATCCACACATTACCGTACGTCTTATCTCACGATGTGGGTCTCTGGGAAACGGTCTGAAGGGAGTTTTATTTTAAGGACGTAGGAAACGCACTGAAACAGCGTTATGAATACAGATGTAGTTTTTAATTTTTAAGAAAATCCTGGACATGGAATGAATAGAAGCAGCACAGGATGCTCATAATGTGATTTACAGATAAACAGGATGTTCATAATGTGTTCTGGATTTACAGATAAACAGGATGTTCATAATGTGTTCTGGATTTACAGATAAACAGGATGTTCATAATGTGTTCTGGATTTACAGATAAACAGGATGTTCATCATGTGATTTACAGATAAACAAGATGTTCATAATGTGATTTACAGATAAACAGGATGTTCATCATGTGATTTACAGATAAACAGGATGTTCATAATGTGATTTACAGATAAACAGGATGTTCATAATGTGTTCTGGATTTACAGATAAACAGGATGTTCATCATGTGATTTACAGATAAACAGGATGTTCATAATGTGATTTACAGATAAACAGGATGTTCATCATGTGATTTACAGATAAACAGGATGTTCATAATGTGATTTACAGATAAACAGGATGTTCATAATGTTTTCTGGATTTACAGATAAACAGGATGTTCATAATGTGTTCTGGATTTACAGATAAACAGGATGTTCATAATGTGTTCTGGATTTACAGATAAACAGGATGTTCATCATGTGATTTACAGATAAACAGGATGTTCATAATGTGATTTACAGATAAACAGGATGTTCATAATGTGATTTACAGATAAACAGGATGTTCATAATGTGTTCTGGATTTACAGATAAACAGGATGTTCATAATGTGTTCTGGATTTACAGATAAACAGGATGTTCATAATGTGTTCTGGATTTACAGATAAACAGGATGTTCATCATGTGATTTACAGATAAACAAGATGTTCATAATGTGATTTACAGATAAACAGGATGTTCATAATGTGATTTACAGATAAACAGGATGTTCATCATGTGATTTACAGATAAACAGGATGTTCATAATGTGTTCTGGATTTACAGATAAACAGGATGTTCATCATGTGATTTACAGATAAACAGGATGTTCATAATGTGATTTACAGATAAACAGGATGTTCATAATGTGATTTACAGATAAACAGGATGTTCATCATGTGATTTACAGATAAACAGGATGTTCATAATGTGATTTACAGATAAACATGATGTTCATCATGTGATTTACAGATAAACAGGATGTTCATAATGTGATTTACAGATAAACATGATGTTCATCATGTGATTTACAGATAAACAGGATGTTCATAATGTGATTTACAGATAAACAGGATGTTCATAATGTGATTTACAGATAAACAGGATGTTCATAATGTGATTTACAGATAAACAGGATGTTCATAATGTGATTTACAGATAAACAGGATGTTCATAATGTGATTTACAGATAAACAGGATGTTCATAATGTGATTTACAGATAAACAGGATGTTCATAATGTGATTTACAGATAAACAGGATGTTCATAATGTGATTTACAGATAAACAGGATGTTCATAATGTGTTCTGGATTTACAGATAAACAGGATGTTCATCATGTGTTCTGGATTTACAGATAAACAGGATGTTCATCATGTGATTTACAGATAAACAGGATGTTCATAATGTGATTTACAGATAAACAGGATGTTCATAATGTGATTTACAGATAAACAGGATGTTCATAATGTGTTCTGGATTTACAGATAAACAGGATGTTCATCATGTGTTCTGGATTTACAGATAAACAGGATGTTCATCATGTGATTTACAGATAAACAGGATGTTCATAATGTGATTTACAGATAAACAGGATGTTCATAATGTGATTTACAGATAAACAGGATGTTCATAATGTGTTCTGGATTTACAGATAAACAGGATGTTCATCATGTGTTCTGGATTTACAGATAAACAGGATGTTCATAATGTGATTTACAGATAAACAGGATGTTCATAATGTGATTTACAGATAAACAGGATGTTCATCATGTGATTTACAGATAAACAGGATGTTCATAATGTGATTTACAGATAAACAGGATGTTCATAATGTGATTTACAGATAAACAGGATGTTCATAATGTGTTCTGGATTTACAGATAAACAGGATGTTCATAATGTGTTCTGGATTTACAGATAAATAAATAGGGATGATTTATTAGTGTGAGTGAAGGGAGAGGGGTAATGCATTAATTGACATTAACCCAAATGATCCCATATATTGTAGTCTATCCACTAAACAATTGATTAATGTCGATCATACTAATGAAACCATAGCCAGAGTTCAGGTTTTGCTAATTAAAATGTTTTTTTTTTTGGGGGGGAGACTACAGACTACAGCTCTGTTATTGCCCACATATACGATCACTAATTACTCCCTAATACAACATTCAAGTGATGCAGGAAGAGGAAAATACTTGAGAATTGTATTTAAAATAAATTATACAAATTGAAGAAAAAAAAACACAAAAACCTTAGATATGATTTAAGACTTTTTAAGTCTTTGATTTGACACACATCACAACATAGCTGGTTCTATAGCTGGTTCTATAGCTGGTTCTATAGCTGGTTCTATAGCTGGTTCTATAGCTGGTTCTATGGCTGGTTCTATAGCTGGTTCTATAGCTGGTTCTATAGCTGGTTCTATAGCTGGTTGTATAGCTGGTTCGATAGCTGGTTCTATGGCTGGTTCTATAGCTGGTTCTATAGCTGGTTGTATAGCTGGTTCTATAGTTGGTTCTATAGCTGGTTCTATAGCTGGTTCTATAGTTGGTTCTATAGCTGGTTCTATAGCTGGTTCTATAGTTGGTTCTATAGTTGGTTCTATAGCTGGTTCTATAGCTGGTTGTATAGCTGGTTCTATAGCTGGTTCTATAGCTGGTTCTATAGCTGGTTGTATAGCTGGTTCTATAGCTGGTTCTATAGTTGGTTCTATAGCTGGTTCTATAGCTGGTTCTATAGTTGGTTCTATAGCTGGTTCTATAGCTGGTTGTATAGCTGGTTCTATAGCTGGTTCTATAGCTGGTTCTATAGCTGGTTGTATAGCTGGTTCTATAGCTGGTTCTATAGTTGGTTCTATAGCTGGTTCTATAGCTGGTTGTATAGCTGGTTCTATAGCTGGTTCTATAGCTGGTTCTATAGCTGGTTGTATAGCTGGTTCTATAGCTGGTTCTATAGTTGGTTCTATAGCTGGTTCTATAGCTGGTTCTATAGTTGGTTCTATAGCTGGTTCTATAGCTGGTTGTATAGCTGGTTGTATAGCTGGTTCTATAGCTGGTTCTATAGCTGGTTCTATAGCTGGTTGTATAGCTGGTTCTATAGCTGGTTCTATAGTTGGTTCTATAGCTGGTTCTATAGCTGGTTCTATAGTTGGTTCTATAGCTGGTTCTATAGCTGGTTCTATAGCTGGTTCTATAGCTGGTTCGATAGTTGGTTCTATAGCTGGTTCTATAGTTGGTTCTATGGCTGGTTCTATAGTTGGTTCTATAGCTGGTTCTATAGTTGGTTCTATAGTTGGTTCTATAGTTGGTTCTATAGCTGGTTCTATAGCTGGTTCTATAGCTGGTTCTATGGCTGGTTCTATAGCTGGTTCTATAGCTGGTTGTATAGCTGGTTCTATAGCTGGTTCTATAGCTGGTTCTATAGCTGGTTGTATAGCTGGTTCTATAGCTGGTTCTATAGTTGGTTCTATAGCTGGTTCTATAGCTGGTTGTATAGCTGGTTCTATAGCTGGTTCTATAGCTGGTTCTATAGCTGGTTGTATAGCTGGTTCTATAGCTGGTTCTATAGCTGGTTCTATAGCTGGTTCTATAGCTGGTTCTATAGCTGGTTGTATAGCTGGTTCTATAGTTGGTTCTATAGCTGGTTGTATAGCTGGTTCTATAGTTGGTTCTATAGCTGGTTCTATAGCTGGTTGTATAGCTGGTTCTATAGCTGGTTCTATAGCTGGTTGTATAGCTGGTTCTATAGCTGGTTCTATAGCTGGTTCTATAGCTGGTTGTATAGCTGGTTCTATAGCTGGTTCTATAGCTGGTTCTATAGCTGGTTCTATAGCTGGTTGTATAGCTGGTTCTATAGCTGGTTCTATAGCTGGTTCTATAGCTGGTTGTATAGCTGGTTCTATAGCTGGTTCTATAGTTGGTTCTATAGCTGGTTCTATAGTTGGTTCTATAGTTGGTTCTATAGTTGGTTCTATAGCTGGTTCTATAGCTGGTTCTATAGCTGGCTCTATAGCTGGTTCTATAGTTGGTTCTATAGTTGGTTCTATAGCTGGTTCTATAGCTGGTTCTATAGTTGGTACTATAGCTGGTTCTATAGCTGGTTCTATAGTTGGTTCTATAGCTGGTTCTATAGCTGGCTCTATAGCTGGTTCTATAGCTGGTTCCATAGATTGTCCTGAGTCAGAGCACCAACACCTGAGACAGAGACTATGACACGCCCCAGAGCACCAACACCTGAGATAGAGACTACGACATGCCCCAGAGCACCAACACCTGAGATAGAGACTACGACATGCCCCAGAGCACCAACACCTGAGATAGAGACTACGACACGCCCCAGAGCACCAACACCTGAGATAGAGACTACGACACGCCTCAGAGCACCAACACCTGAGATAGAGACTATGACACGCCCCAGAGCACCAACACCTGAAATAGAGACTACGACACGCCTCAGAGCACCAACACCTGAGATAGAGACTACGACACGCCCCAGAGCACCAACACCTGAGATAGAGACACCTGAGATAGAGACTACGACATGCCCCAGAGCACCAACAACTGAGATAGAGACTACGACACGCCCCAGAGCACCAACACCTGAGACAGAGACTACGACATGCCCCAGAGCACCAACACCTGAGATAGAGACTACGACACGCCCCAGAGCACCAACACCTGAGATAGAGACTACGACACGCCCCAGAGCACCAACAACTGAGATAGAGACTACGACACGCCTCAGAGCACCAACACCTGAGATAGAGACTACGACACGCCTCAGAGCACCAACACCTGAGATAGAGACTACGACATGCCCCAGAGCACCAACACCTGAGATAGAGACACCTGAGATAGAGACTACGACATGCCCCAGAGCACCAACAACTGAGATAGAGACTACGACACGCCCCAGAGCACCAACACCTGAGACAGAGACTACGACACGCCTCAGAGCACCAACACCTGAGATAGAGACTACGACACGCCCCAGAGCACCAACACCTGAGATAGAGACTACGACACGCCCCAGAGCACCAACAACTGAGATAGAGACTACGACACGCCTCAGAGCACCAACACCTGAGATAGAGACTACGACACGCCTCAGAGCACCAACACCTGAGATAGAGACTACGACACGCCCCAGAGCACCAACAACTGAGATAGAGACTACGACACGCCTCAGAGCACCAACACCTGAGATAGAGACTACGACACGCCTCAGAGCACCAACACCTGAGATAGAGACTACGACATGCCCCAGAGCACCAACACCTGAGATAGAGACACCTGAGATAGAGACTACGACATGCCCCAGAGCACCAACAACTGAGATAGAGACTACGACACGCCCCAGAGCACCAACACCTGAGACAGAGACTACGACATGCCCCAGAGCACCAACACCTGAGATAGAGACTACGACACGCCCCAGAGCACCAACACCTGAGATAGAGACTACGACACGCCCCAGAGCACCAACAACTGAGATAGAGACTACGACACGCCTCAGAGCACCAACACCTGAGATAGAGACTACGACACGCCTCAGAGCACCAACACCTGAGATAGAGACTACGACATGCCCCAGAGCACCAACACCTGAGATAGAGACTACGACACGCCTCAGAGCACCAACACCTGAGATAGAGACTACGACATGCCCCAGAGCACCAACACCTGAGATAGAGACTACGACACGCCTCAGAGCACCAACACCTGAGATAGAGACTACGACACGCCTCAGAGCACCAACACCTGAGATAGAGACTACGACACGCCCCAGAGCACCAATACCTGAGACAGAGACTACGACATGCCCCAGAGCACCAACACCTGAGATAGAGACTACGACACGCCCCAGAGCACCAACACCTGAGATAGAGACTACGACACGCCCCAGAGCACCAACACCTGAGATAGAGACCATGACATGCCCCAGAGCACCAACACCATCTCTGATAACCTCTCTCTGATAATCTCTCTCTAATAATCTCTCTCTAATAACCTCTCTCTGATAAACTCTCTCTGATAACCTTTAATACCTCTCTGATAACCTCTGATAACCTCTCTCTGATAACCTCTCTCTAATAATCTCTCTCTGATAACCTCTCTCTGATAACCTATAATAACCTCTCTCTGATAATCTATAATAACCCCTCTCTAATAATCTCTCTCTGATAACCTCTCTCTGATAATCTATAATAACCTCTCTCTAATAACCTCTCTCTGATAACCTCTCTCTAATAATCTCTCTCTAATAACCACTCTCTGATAACCTCTCTCCAATAACCTCTCTCTAATAATCTCTCTCTGATAACCTCTCTCTGATAACCTCTCTCTAATAATCTCTCTCTGATAACCTCTCTCTGATAACCTCTCTCTGATAACCTCTCTCTGATAATCTCTAATAACCTCTCTCTGATAACCTCTCTCTGATAATCTCTCTCTGATAACCTCTCTCTGATAACCTCTAATAACCTCTCTCTGATAACCTCTCTCTGATAATCTCTCTCTGATAATCTCTAATAACCTCTCTCTGATAACCTCTCTCTGATAACCTCTCTCTGATAATCTCTCTCTGATAACCTCTCTCTGATAACCTCTAATAACCTCTCTCTGATAACCTCTCTCTGATAATCTCTCTCTGATAATCTCTAATAAACTCTCTCTGATAACCTCTCTCTGATACTCTCTCTCTGATACTCTCTCTCTGATAATCTCTAATAACCTCTCTCTGATAACCTCTCTCTGATAACCTCTAATAACCTCTCTCTGATAACCTCTCTCTGATAATCTCTCTGATAACCTCTCTCTGATAACTTCTCTCTGATAATCTATAATAATCTCTCTCTGATAACCTCTCTCTGATAACCTCTCTCTGATAATCTCTCTCTGATAACCTCTCTCTGATAACCTCTCTCTGATAAC
>NW_025747814.1:0-10000 GCF_021184085.1 Oncorhynchus gorbuscha | reverse complement strand
TTTGACCGTTCAGTTTTTGGTGGGGAGGCTTCTAGGGTCCTGGCTTCCCTATGCCAAGGTGATCGATCCATAACGGATTACTCTATAGAGTTTCGTACTCTTGCTGCCTCTAGTGACTGGAACGAGCCGGCGCTGCTTGCTCGTTTTCTGGAGGGACTCCACACAGTGGTCAAAGATGAGATTCTCTCTCGGGAGGTTCCTTCCAGTGTGGACTCTTTGATTGCTCTCGCCATCCGCATAGAACGACGGGTAGATCTTCGTCACCAGGCTCGTGGAAGAGAGCTCGCATCAACGGTGTTTCCCTGCTCCGCATCGCAACCATCTCCCTCCTCTGGCTCTGAGACTGAGCCCATGCAGCTGGGAGGGATTCGCATCTCGACTAAGGAGAGGGAACGGAGGATCACCAACCGCCTGTGCCTCTATTGCGGATTTGATGGACATTTTGTTAATTCATGTCCAGTAAGAGGCCAGAGCCCATCAGTAAGCGGAGGGCTACTGGTGAGCGCTACTACTCAGGTCTCTTCATCTAGATCTTGTACTACTATGTCGGTCCATCTACGCTGGACCGGTTCGGGTGCTACATGCAGTGCCTTGATTGACTCTGGGGCTGAGGGTTGTTTCATGGACGAAGCATGGGTTCGGAAACATAACATTCCTTTCAGACAGTTAGACAAGCCTACGCCCATGTTTGCCTTAGATGGTAGTCATCTTCCCAGTATCAGATTTGAGACACTACCTTTAACTCTCACAGTATCTGGTAACCACAGTGAGACTATTTCTTTTTGATTTTTCGTTCACCTTTCACACCTGTTGTTTTGGGTCATCCCTGGCTAGTATGTCATAATCCTTCTATTAATTGGTCTTGTAATTCTATCCTATCCTGGAACGTATCTTGTCATGTGAAGTGCTTAATGTCTGCCATCCCTCCCATTTCTTCTGTCCCCACTTCTCAGGAGGAACCTGGCGATTTGACAGGAGTGCCGGAGGAATATCATGATCTGCGCACGGTCTTCAGTCGGTCCCGAGCCAACTCCCTTCCTCCTCACCGGTCGTATGATTGTAGTATTGATCTCCTTCCGGGGACCACTCCTCCTCGGGGTAGACTATACTCTCTGTCGGCTCCCGAACGTAAGGCTCTCGAGGATTATTTATCTGTGTCTCTTGACGCCGGTACCATAGTGCCTTCTTCCTCTCCGGCCGGGGCGGGGTTCTTTTTGTTAAGAAGAAGGACGGTACTCTGCGCCCCTGCGTGGATTATCGAGGGCTGAATGACATAACGGTTAAGAATCGTTATCCGCTTCCCCTTATGTCATCAGCCTTCGAGATTCTGCAGGGAGCCAGGTGCTTTACTAAGTTGGACCTTCGTAACGCTTACCATCTCGTGCGCATCAGAGAGGGGGACGAGTGGAAAACGGCGTTTAACACTCCGTTAGGGCATTTTGAGTACCGGGTTCTGCCGTTTGGTCTCGCCAATGCGCCAGCTGTTTTTCAGGCATTAGTTAATGATGTTCTGAGAGACATGCTGAACATCTTTGTTTTTGTCTATCTTGACGATATCCTGATTTTTTCACCGTCACTCGAGATTCATGTTCAGCACGTTCGACGTGTTCTACAGCGCCTTTTAGAGAATTGTCTCTACGTAAAGGCTGAGAAGTGCTCTTTTCATGTCTCCTCCGTTACTTTTCTCGGTTCCGTTATTTCCGCTGAAGGCATTCAGATGGATTCCGCTAAGGTCCAAGCTGTCAGTGATTGGCCCGTTCCAAGGTCACGTGTCGAGTTGCAGCGCTTTTTAGGTTTTGCTAATTTCTATCGGCGTTTCATTCGTAATTTCGGTCAAGTTGCTGCCCCTCTCACAGCTCTTACTTCTGTCAAGACGTGTTTTAAGTGGTCCGGTTCCGCCCAGGGAGCTTTTGATCTTCTAAAAGAACGTTTTACGTCCGCTCCTATCCTCGTTACTCCTGACGTCACTAGACAATTCATTGTCGAGGTTGACGCTTCAGAGGTAGGCGTGGGAGCCATTCTATCCCAGCGCTTCCAGTCTGACGATAAGGTTCATCCTTGCGCTTATTTTCTCATCGCCTGTCGCCATCTGAGCGCAACTATGATGTGGGTAACCGTGAACTGCTCGCCATCCGCTTAGCCCTAGGCGAATGGCGACAGTGGTTGGAGGGGGCGACCGTTCCTTTTGTCGTTTGGACAGACCATAAGAACCTTGAGTACATCCGTTCTGCCAAACGACTTAATGCCCGTCAAGCTCGTTGGGCGTTGTTTTTCGCTCGTTTCGAGTTTGTGATTTCTTACCGTCCGGGTAGCAAGAACACCAAGCCTGATGCTTTATCCCGTCTGTTTAGTTCTTCTGTGGCTTCTACTGATCCCGAGGGGATTCTTCCTTATGGGCGTGTTGTCGGGTTGACAGTCTGGGGAATTGAAAGACAGGTTAAGCAAGCACTCACGCACACTGCGTCGCCGCGCGCTTGTCCTAGTAACCTCCTTTTCGTTCCTGTTTCCACTCGTCTGGCTGTTCTTCAGTGGGCTCACTCTGCCAAGTTAGCTGGTCATCCCGGTGTTCGAGGCACTCTTGCGTCTATTCGCCAGCGCTTTTGGTGGCCGACTCAGGAGCGTGACACGCGCCGTTTCGTGGCTGCTTGTTCGGACTGCGCGCAGACTAAGTCGGGTAACTCTCCTCCTGCCGGTCGTCTCAGACCGCTCCCCATTCCTTCTCGACCATGGTCTCACATCGCCCTAGACTTCATTACCGGTCTGCCTTTGTCTGCGGGAAGACTGTGAGAGCCGCCAATAAACGCAGGATTAAGAGTCCTAGGTATTGTTGCGGTCAGAGAGTGTGGCTTTCCACTCGCAACCTTCCTCTTACGACAGCTTCTCGTAAGTTGACTCCGCGGTTCATTGGTCCGTTCCGTGTCTCCCAGGTCGTCAATCCTGTCGCTGTGCGACTCCTTCTTCCGCGACATCTTCGTCGCGTCCATCCTGTCTTCCATGTCTCCTGTGTTAAGCCCTTTCTTCGCACCCCGTTCGTCTTCCCTCCCCCTCCCGTCCTTGTCGAGCGCACCTATTTACAAGGTACATAAGATCATGGACATGCGTTCTCGGGGACGGGGTCACCAATACTTAGTGGATTGGGAGGGTTACGGTCCTGAGGAGAGGAGTTGGGTTCCGTCTCGGGACGTGCTGGACCGTTCACTCATTGATGATTTCCTCCGTTGCCGCCAGGATTCCTCCTCGAGTGCGCCAGGAGGCGCTCGGTGAGTGGGGGGGTACTGTCATGTTTTGTCATTAATTATCATGTCTTGTCCCTGTGCTTCCCATTCTATTAGTTTCCCTCTGCTGGTCTTATTAGGTTCTTTCCCTCTTTCTATCCCTCTCTCTCCCCCTCCCTCTCTCACTCTCTCGCTCTCTCTTCTCTCTATCGTTCCGTTCCTGCTCCCAGCTGTTCCTATTCCCTAATCATCATTTAGTCTTCCCACACCTGTTCCCGATCCTTTTCCCTGATTAGAGTCCCTATTTCTCTCCTTGTTTCCCGTACCTGCCCTGTCGGATCCTCATCAATAATTCACCGTGCTGTGTCTATGTTTTGCCCTGTCGTGTCGTGTTTCCCTCAGATGCTGCGTGGTGAGCAGGTGTCTGAGTCTGCTAGGTTCAAGTGCCTTCCCGAGGCAACCTGCAGTTCTCGATCAAGTCTCCAGTCTGTTCTCGTCTTTACGTGTAGTATTATGCTTTTTGTTTTGTAAAGTTTATTCTGGATTAAATACTCTGTTTTCGCCAAGTCGCTTTTGGGTCCTTATTCACCTGCATGACATAACTAACTGGGTAATCAATGAACCTGGTAGTGAGAATGACCTATAATACCCAATAACTAACTGGGTAATCAATGAACCTGGTAGTGAGAATGACCTATAATACCCAATAACTAACTGGGTAATCAATGAACCTGGTAGTGAGAATGACCTATAATACCCAATAACTAACTGGGTAATCAATGAACCTGGTAGTGAGAATGACCTATAATACCCAATAACTAACTGGGTAATCAATGAACCTGGTAGTGAGAATGACCTATAATACCCAATAACTAACTGGGTAATCAATGAACCTGGTAGTGAGAATGACCTATAATACCCAATAACTAACTGGGTAATCAATGAACCTGGTAGTGAGAATGACCTATAATACCCAATAACTAACTGGGTAATCAATGAACCTGGTAGTGAGAATGACCTATAATACCCAATAACTAACTGGGTAATCAATGAACCTGGTAGAGAGAATGACCTATAATACCCAATAACTAACTGGGTAATCAATGAACCTGGTAGTGAGAATGACCTATAATACCCAATAACTAACTGGGTAATCAATGAACCTGGTAGTGAGAATGACCTATAATACCCAATAACTAACTGGGTAATCAATGAACCTGGTAGAGAGAATGACCTATAATACCCAATAACTAACTGGGTAATCAATGAACCTGGTAGTGAGAATGACCTATAATACCCAATAACTAACTGGGTAATCAATGAACCTGGTAGTGAGAATGACCTATAATACCCAATAACTAACTGGGTAATCAATGAACCTGGTAGTGAGAATGACCTATAATACCCAATAACTAACTGGGTAATCAATGAACCTGGTAGAGAGAATGACCTATAATATCCAACAACTGGGTATCCAAACAGCTGACACACGAGAATAAAGAGGTCAACTGAAATCTGTACTGTCGACACTGAACACATTGAGAATAAAGAGGAATCTGTACTGTAGACACTGAACACATTGAGAATAAAGAGGAATCTGTACTGTAGACACTGAACACACAAGAATAAAGAGGAAACTGTACTGTAGACACTGAACATGTTATGCAGGTGAAGGAGGACCCAAACGCGACTTAACAGAAACAGAGTTTATTAATGCTCAAAACCGAATAACTGAAATCCTCTAGATAGTAGAGGGGAAAACAACTGGAGCAGCGGCCACAGACTGCAGGTCGCTTCGGGTAGGCGCAGGCCGTAGTCAACTGAGACACCTGCTCACACGCAGCGTCTGAAGAAGGCACAAAACACGACAGGACAGGGTGATACACAATCACGGCAAAAAACACGACAGGACAGGGCGAAACGCAATTACAGCATGGAATACAAAACAAGGAACCGATGGAACAGGAACGGATCACAAAGGAATAAATAGGGAGTCTAATCAGGGGAAAGGATCGGGAACAGGTGTGGGAAGACTAAATGATGATTAGGGGAATAGGAACAGCTGGGAGCAGGAACGGAACGACAGAGAGAAGAGAGAGCGAGAGAGTGAAAGGGGAGGGGGAGAGAGGGATAGAACCAAACAAGACCAGCAGAGGGAAACGAATAGCATGGGGAGCACAGGGACAAGACATGACAATAAATGACAAACATGACAGTACCCCCCACTCACCGAGCGCCTCCTGGCGCACTCGAGGAGGAATCCTGGCGGCAACGGAGGAAATCATCGATGAGCGAACGGTCCAGCACGTCCCGAGACGGAACCCAACTCCTCTCCTCAGGACCGTAACCCTCCCAATCCACTAGGTATTGGTGACCCCGTCCCGAGAACGCATGTCCATAATTTTATGTACCTTGTAAATAGGTGCGCTCTCGACAAGGACGGGAGGGGGAGGGAAGACGAACGGGGGTGCGAAGAAAGGGCTTAACACAGGAGACATGGAAGACAGGATGGACGCGACGAAGATGTCGCGGAAGAAGCAGTCGCACAGCGACTGGATTGACGACCTGGGAGACACGGAACGGACCAATGAACCGCGGAGTCAACTTACGAGAAGCTGTCGTAAGAGGAAGGTTGCGAGTGGAAAGCCACACTCTCTGGCCGCAACAATACCTTGGACTCTTAATCCTGCGTTTATTGGCGGCTCTCACCGTCTGTGCCCTGTAACGGCAAAGTGCAGACCTCACCCTCCTCCAGGTGCGCTCACAACGTTGGACAAACGCTTGAGCGGAGGGAACGCTGGACTCGGCAAGCTGGGATGAGAACAGAGGAGGCTGGTAACCCAGACTACTCTGAAACGGAGATAACCCGGTAGCAGACGAAGGAAGCGAATTGTGAGCGTATTCTGCCCAGGGGAGCTGTTCTGCCCAAGACGCAGGGTTCCTGAAAGAAAGGCTGCGTAGTATGCGACCAATCGTCTGATTGGCCCTCTCTGCTTGACCGTTAGACTGGGGATGAAACCCGGAAGAGAGACTGACGGACGCACCAATCAAACGACAGAACTCCCTCCAAAACTGTGACGTGAATTGCGGACCTCTGTCTGAAACGGCGTCTAACGGGAGGCCATGAATTCTGAATACATTCTCAATAATGATTTGTGCCGTCTCCTTAGCGGAAGGAAGTTTAGCGAGGGGAATGAAATGTGCCGCCTTAGAGAACCTATCGACAACCGTCAGAATCACAGTCTTCCCCGCAGACAAAGGCAGACCGGTAATGAAGTCTAAGGCAATGTGAGACCATGGTCGAGAAGGAATGGGGAGCGGTCTGAGACGACCGGCAGGAGGAGGAGTTACCCGACTTAGTCTGCGCGCAGTCCGAACAGGCAGCCACGAAACGGCGCGTGTCACGCTCCTGAGTCGGCCACCAAAGCGCTGGCGAATAGACGCAAGAGTGCCTCGAACACCGGGATGACCCGCTAACTTGGCAGAGTGAGCCCACTGAAGAACAGCCAGACGAGTGGAAACAGGAACGAAAAGGAGGTTACTAGGACAAGCGCGCGACGCAGTGTGCGTGAGTGCTTGCTTAACCTGTCTTTCAATTCCCCAGACTGTTAACCCGACAACACGCCCATAAGGAAGAATCCCCTCGGGATCAGTAGAAGCCACAGAAGAACTAAACAGACGGGATAAGGCATCAGGCTTGGTGTTCTTGCTACCCGGACGGTAAGAAATCACAAACTCGAAACGAGCGAAAAACAACGCCCAACGAGCTTGACGGGCATTAAGTCGTTTGGCAGAACGGATGTACTCAAGGTTCTTATGGTCTGTCCAAACGACAAAAAGGAACGTGTCGCCCCCTCCAACCACTGTCGCCATTCGCCTAGGGCTAAGCGGATGGCGAGCAGTTCACGGTTACCCACATCATAGTTGCGCTCAGATGGCGACAGGCGATGAGAAAAATAAGCGCAAGGATGAACCTTATCGTCAGACTGGAAGCGCTGGGATAGAATGGCTCCCACGCCTACCTCTGAAGCGTCAACCTCGACAATGAATTGTCTAGTGACGTCAGGAGTAACGAGGATAGGAGCGGACGTAAAACGTTCTTTTAGAAGATCAAAAAGCTCCCTGGGCGGAACCGGACCACTTAAAACACGTCTTGACAGAAGTAAGAGCTGTGAGAGGGGCAGCAACTTGACCGAAATTACGAATGAAACGCCGATAGAAATTAGCGAAACCTAAAAAGCGCTGCAACTCGACACGTGACCTTGGAACAGGCCCAATCACTGACAGCTTGGACCTTAGCGGAATCCATCTGAATGCCTTCAGCGGAAATAACGGAACCGAGAAAAGTAACGGAGGAGACATGAAAAGAGCACTTCTCAGCCTTTACATAGAGACAATTCTCTAAAGGCGCTGTAGAACACGTCGAACGTGCTGAACATGAATCTCGAGTGACGGAGAAAAAATCAGGATATCGTCAAGATAGACAAAACGAAAATGTTCAGCATGTCTCTCAGAACATCATTAACTAATGCCTGAAAAACAGCTGGCGCATTGGCGGGACCGAACGGCAGAACCCGGTACTCAAAATGCCCTAACGGAGTATTAAACGCCGTTTTCCACTCGTCCCCCTCTCTGATGCGCACGAGATGGTAAGCGTTACGAAGGTCCAACTTAGTAAAGCACCTGGCTCCCTGCAGAATCTCGAAGGCTGATGACATAAGGGGAAGCGGATAACGATTCTTAACCGTTATGTCATTCAGCCCTCGATAATCCACGCAGGGGCGCAGAGTACCGTCCTTCTTCTTAACAAAAAGAACCCCGCCCCGGCCGGAGAGGAAGAAGGCACTATGGTACCGGCGTCAAGAGACACAGACAAATAATCCTCGAGAGCCTTACGTTCGGGAGCCGACAGAGAGTATAGTCTACCTCGAGGAGGAGTGGTCCCCGGAAGGAGATCAATACTACAATCATACGACCGGTGAGGAGGAAGGGAGTTGGCTCGGGACCGACTGAAGACCGTGCGCAGATCATGATATTCCTCCGGCACTCCTGTCAAATCGCCAGGTTCCTCCTGAGAAGTAGGGACAGAAGAAACGGGAGGGATGGCAGACATTAAACACTTCACATGACAAGAAACGTTCCAGGATAGGATAGAATTACTAGACCAATTAATAGAAGGATTATGACATACTAGCCAGGGATGACCCAAAACAACAGGTGTAAACGGTGAACGGAAAATCAAAAAAGAAATAGTCTCACTGTGGTTACCAGATACTGTGAGGGTTAAAGGTAGTGTCTCAAATCTGATACTGGGAAGATGACTACCATCTAAGGCGAACATGGGCGTAGGCTTATCTAACTCTCTGAAAGGAATGTCATGTTTCCGAACCCATGCTTCGTCCATGAAACAACCCTCAGCCCCAGAGTCTATCAAGGCACTACATGTAGCGCCCGAACCGGTCCAGCGTAGGTGGACCGACAAAGTAGTACAGGACTTTGATGGAGAGACTTGAGTAGTTGCGCTCACCTGTAGCCCTCCGCTTACAGATGAGCTCTGGCTTTACTGGACATGAATTAACGAAATGTCCAGCAACTCCACAATAGAGGCACAGGCGGTTGGTGATCCTCCGTTCCCTCTCCTTATTCGAGATGCGAATCCCTCCCAGCTGCATGGGCTCAGTCTCAAAGCCAGAGGGGGAGATGGCTGCGATGCGGAGCAGGGAAACACCGTTGATGCGAGCTCTCTTCCACGAGCCCGGTGACGAAGATCTACCCGTCGTTCTATGCGGATGGCGAGAGCAATCAAAGAGTCCACATCTGAAGGAACCTCCCGGGAGAGAATCTCATCCTTAACCACAGCGTGGAGTCCCTCCAGAAAACGAGCGAGCAGCGCCGGCTCGTTCCACTCACTAGAGGCAGCAAGAGTGCGAAACTCAATGGAATAATCCGTTATGGACCGTTCACCTTGGCATAAGGAAGCCAGGGCCCTAGAAGCCTCCCCACCAAAAACTGAACGGTCAAAAACCCGAATCATCTCCTCTTTAAAGTTCTGGAAATCGTTAGAGCAAACAGCCCTTGCCTCCCAGATAGCTGTGCCCCATTCTCGAGCCCGGCCAGTGAGGAGTGAGATGACGTAAGCAACCCGAGCTCTCTCTCTAGAGTATGTGTTGGGTTGGAGAGAGAACACAATCTCACACTGCGTGAGAAAGGAGCGGCACTCAGTGGGCTGCCCGGAGTAGCAAGGTGGGTTATTAACCCTAGGTTCTGGAGGCTCGGCAGGCCAGGAAGTAACAGGTGGCACGAGACGTAGACTCTGGAACTGTCCAGAGAGGTCGGAAACCTGAGCAGCCAGGTTTTCCACGGCCTGGCGAGCAGCGGACAATTCCTGCTCGTGTCTGCCGAGCATGGCTCCTTGGATCTCGACGGCAGTGTAACGAGCGTCAGAAGTCGCTGGGTCCATTCTTTGATCGGTTCCTTCTGTTATGCAGGTGAAGGAGGACCCAAACGCGACTTAACAGAAACAGAGTTTATTAATGCTCAAAACCGAATAACTGAAATCCTCTAGATAGTAGAGGGGAAAACAACTGGAGCAGCGGCCACAGACTGCAGGTCGCCGGGTAGGCGCAGGCCGTAGTCAGCTGAGACACCTGCTCACACGCAGCGTCTGAAGAAGGCACAAAACACGACAGGACAGGGTGATACACAATCACGGCAAAAAACACGACAGGACAGGGCGAAACGCAATTACAGCATGGAATACAAAACAAGGAACCGATGGAACAGGA
>NW_025747813.1:37500-42500 GCF_021184085.1 Oncorhynchus gorbuscha | reverse complement strand
TCTCTCATCTCCATGTCCCTACCTTCCAAGCCTCTTCCATTTCTCTCCCTCCATCCTTCTCCCCTCCCTCCATCTCTACCTCTGAACCCTCTGTGGTTCAGATCAGAGAGCAGGGATAAAGAATAGAGCCATTGTAGTATCCAGGTATGTAGTGTGTTTGACCCTCAGACAGAGAGAGAGAGAGAGAGAGAGAGGGGGAGAGAGGGAGAGAGACTGAGAGAGAGAGCGAGAGGTAGAGAGAGAGAGAGAGACAGAGAGAGAGGTAGAGAGAGAGAGAGAGAGAGAGAGAGAGAGAGGGTAGACAGAGAGAGAGAGAGAGAGAGAGAGAGAGAGAGAGAGAGAGAGAGAGAGAGAGAGGTAGAGAGAGAGAGAGAGGAGAGAGAGAGAGAGGGGTAGAGGTAGAGAGAGAGAGAGAGAGAGAGAGAGAGAGAGAGAGAGAGAGAGAGAGAGAGAGAGAGAGAGAGAGAGAGAGAGAGAGAGAGAGAGAGAGAGAGAGAGAGAGAGGCGAGAGAGTAGAGAGGGAGAGAGAGAGAGAGAGAGAGAGAGAGAGAGCGAGAGGTAGAGAGAGAGAGAGAGAGAGAGAGAGAGAGAGAGAGAGAGAGAGAGAGAGACAGGAGAGACAGAGAGAGACAGAGAGAGAGAGACAGAGAGAGAGAGTAGAGAGAGAGAGAGAGAGAGAGAGGGTAGACAGAGAGAGAGAGAGAGAGAGAGAGAGAGAGAGAGAGAGAGAGAGAGAGAGAGAGAGAGAGAGAGAGAGAGAGAGAGAGAGAGAGAGAGAGAAAGATCCTGTTACAGGTGCTCCAGAAACAACACAATGGTGCAAACAGGTTCCCTCTCGTTCCCCCTTTTCTCTTTCTGGTCTGAATTAATACTCTGGACTATAAATGTGTTGACTATTCACACACATTCTCTCTCTCTCTCTCTCTCTCTCTCTCTCTCTCTCTCTCTCTCTCTCTCTCTCTCTCTCTCTCTCTCTCCTCTCTCTCTCTCCTGTCACACTGTCGCGGTCACATGACTGGAAGTGTGTGTGTGTTTAGAGATTGAGGAACAAATACTGAAAGTGAATTGAATGCTTTACAGACTAGATATCCTCTGGAGGGAGAGACTCGGTATCCTCTGGAGGGAGAGACTAGATATCCTCTGGAAGGAGAGACTAGATATCCTCTGGAGGGAGAGACTAGATATCCTCTGGAGGGAGAGACTAGATATCCTCTGGAGGGAGAGACTCGGTATCCTCTGGAGGGAGAGACTAGATATCCTCTGGAAGGAGAGACTAGATATCCTCTGGAGGGAGAGACTAGATATCCTCTGGAGGGAGAGACTAGATATCCTCTGGAGGGAGAGACTAGATATCCTCTGGAGGGAGAGACTAGATATCCTCTGGAGGGAGAGACTAGATATCCTCTGGAGGGAGAGACTAAATATCAGGGGTGGGAAAAGTATCCAAATGTCGTACTACTTGAGTAAATGTAAAGACCTTCATAGAAAATCACTCCATAAAAAGTGAAAACCAGCAAAATACTAATTTTGATTTTTGAGTAAAAGTCTTAAAGTATTTGATATTAAATATACTTAAATATCAAAAGTAAATGGAATTGCTAAAATATACTTTAGTACTAATACTTTCACATTTCTTATGTTATACAAATATAGACCTCCTCTTTTCTCTCCCCATTCATATTGCTTTTCACCCTACTCCCCCTCTCCCTTCTCCCCTTCCCCCTTCTCTCCTGTCTCCTCCTCTCCCGTCTCCTTCTCTCCCTTCTCCCCCTCTCCCTTCTCCCCCTCCCCCTTCTCTCCTGTCTCCTCCTCTCCCGTCTCCTTCTCTCCCGTCTCCTCCTCTCCCTTCTCCCCCTCTCCCTTCTCCCCTCCCCCTTCTCTCCCTTCTCCTCCTCTCCCTTCTCCCCTTCCCCCTTCTCTTCCGTCTCCTCCTCTCCCGTCTCCCCCTCTCCCTTCTCCCCCTCCCCCTTCTCCTCCTCTCCCTTCTCCCCTCTCCCTTCTCCCCCTCCCCCTTCTCTCACTTCTCCTCCTCTCCCGTCTCCTCCTCTCCCTTCTCCCCATATCCCTTCTCTCCCTTCTCCTCCTCTCCCTTCTCCTTCTCTCCATTCTCCTCCTCTCCCTTCTCCTTCTCTCCATTCTCCTCCTCTCCCTTCTCCCTTCTCTCCCTTCTCCTCCTCTCCCTTCTCCTTCTCTCCCTTCTCCCTTCTCTCCCTTCTCCTTCTCTCCCATCTCCTCCTCTCCCGTCTCCTTCTCTCCCGTCTCCTCCTCTCCCGTCTCCTCCTCTCCCATCTCCTCCTCTCCCATCTCCTCCTCTCCCATCTCCTCCTCTCCCGTCTCCTCCTCTCCCGTCTCCTCCTCTCCCGTCTCCTCCTCTCCCATCTCCTCCTCTCCCGTCTCCTCCTCTCCCGTCTCCTCCTCTCCCATCTCCTCCTCTCCCTTCTCCCCTCTCCCATCTACTCCTCTCCGATCTCCTCCTCTCCCTTCTCCTCCTCTCCCATCTCCCCTACCTTCTCCTCTCCCTCCCCTTCCCCCCTCTTCCTCTTCCTCTCCCTCCTCTTCCTCCCTGTTTGTCTCAGTGCTTTTGTGGAACCTGTGATAGTTAGGGGAAGATAACATCACATGGGAACTGGTTCAACTCTGAACAACATTCAACTGATCCGTATCAGACTGGCTGCCACTACATTGTCACACCACAAACACAGAGTAGGGGAGAGAGAGAGAATTAGAAAGAGAGAGAGAGAGAGAGAGAGAGAGAGAGAGAGAGAGAGAGAGAGAGAGAGAGAGAGAGAGAAAGAGAGAGAATTAGAAAGAGAGAGAGAGAATTAGAAAGAGAGAGAGAGAGAGAGAGAGAGAGAGAGAGATAATTAGAAAGAGAGAGAATTAGAAAGAGAGAGAGAGAGAATTAGATAGAGAGAGAGAGAGAATTAGAAAGAGAGAGAGAATTAGAAAGAGAGAGAGAGAGAATTAGAAAGAGAGAGAGAGAATTAGAAAGAGAGAGAGAGAGAGAGAGAGAGAGAGAGAGAGAGAGAGAGAGAGAGAATTAGAAAGAGACAGAGGGAGAGAGAGAGAGAATTAGAAAGAGAGAGAGAGAGAATTAGAAAGAGAGAGAGAGAGAGAGAGAGAGAGAGAGAGAGAGAGAGAGAGAGAGAGAGAGAGCATTCAGGTTATGTGAGGTTGAAGTGTTACCCTGTCTTGATCAGGAAATAGGTGGAGGGATGAAGAGATGGGGGCATTCTTTGTTTAGAGTAAAGTAATTGACACTAACAACAGAAGAAGGAAGAACCAGCCTTCCCCTGGTACACAAGCTACAGCTAAACCCCTGGAGTTAATGCAGATCAGGGAAACCCCTGGGCCCTACAGGCTAACACAGGGCTAGCATAGGGATACCAGGCTAACACAGGGCTAGCATAGGGATACCAGGCTAACACAGGGCTAGCATAGGGAGACCAGGCTAACACAGGGCTAGCATAGGGAGACCAGGCTAACACAGGGCTAGCATAGGGATACCAGGCTAACACAGGGCTAGCATAGGGATACTAGGCTAACACAGGGAGACCAGGCTAACACAGGGCTAGCATAGGGAGACGAGGCTAACACAGGGCTAGCATAGGGATACCAGGCTAACACAGGGAGACCAGGCTAACACAGGGCTAGCATAGGGAGACCAGGCTAACACAGGGCTAGCATAGGGATACCAGGCTAACACAGGGCTAGCATAGGGATACCGGACTAACACAGGGCTAGCATAGGGATACCAGGCTAACACAGGGAGACCAGGCTAACACAGGGCTAGCATAGGGATACCATACTAACACAGGGCTAGCATAGGGAGACCAGGCTAACACAGGGCTAGCATAGGGATACCAGGCTAACACAGCGCTAGCATAGGGAGACCAGGCTAACACAGGGCTAGCATAGGGATACCAGGCTAACACAGCGCTAGCATAGGGAGACCAGGCCAACACAGGGCTAGCATAGGGAGACCAGGCTAACACAGGGCTAGCATAGGGATACCAGGCTAACACAGCGCTAGCATAGGGAGACCAGGCTAACACAGGGCTAGCATAGGCATACCAGACTAACACAGGGCTAGCATAGGGATACCAGACTAACACAGGGCTAGCATAGGGATACCAGGCTAACACAGGGCTAGCATAGGGATACCAGGCTAACACAGCGCTAGCATAGGGAGACCAGGCTAACACAGGGCTAGCATAGGGAGACCAAGCTAACACAAGGCTAGCTTAGGGAGACCAGGCCAACACAGGGCTAGCATAGGGATACCAGGCTAACACAGGGCTAGCATAGGGAGACCAAGCTAACACAGGGCTAGCATAGGGATACCCGGCTAACACAGGGCTAGCATAGGGATACCAGGCTAACACAGGGCTAGCATAGGGAGACCAAGCTAACACAGGGCTAGCATAGGGATACCCGGCTAACACAGGGCTAGCATAGGGATACCAGGCTAACGCAGGGCTAGCATAGGGATACCAGGCTAACACAGGGCTAGCATAGGGATACCAGGCTAACACAGGGCTAGCATAGGGATACCAGGCTAACACAGGGCTAGCATAGGGATACCAGGCTAACACAGGGCTAGCTTAGGGAGACCAGATGAATGCAGAACATGCAGGTCTGTGGTGAACACAGGCTTAGGAGATATATTCAGTTTTGTTCAGCTAACATCAGTTTGATGACTAAGACCCAGGAACAGATTCCTCAGGTCAGGTGACATGGTTCAGGAAGAGTTTTCCCAGGTCAGGTGACATGGTTCAGGAAGAGATTCCCCCAGGTCAGGTGACATGGTTCAGGAATAGTTTCCCCAGGTCAGGTGACATGGTTCAGGAAGAGTTTCCCCAGGTCAGGTGACATGGTTCAGGAATAGTTTCCCCAGGTCAGGTGACATGGTTCAGGAATAGTTTCTCCAGGTCAGGTGACATGGTTCAGGAAGAGTTTCCCCAGGTCAGGTGACATGGTTCAGGAAGAGTTTCCCCAGG
>NW_025747813.1:0-32500 GCF_021184085.1 Oncorhynchus gorbuscha | reverse complement strand
AAGGACATCCAGCCACCTTGACTGTGGGAGGCGTTGGAGTCAACATGGGCCCAGCATCCCTGTGGAACACTGACTCCTTGTAGAGTGCCTGCCCTGTGGAACACTTTCAACACCTTGTAGAGTCCCTGTCCTGTGGAACACTGTTGACTCCTTGTAGAGTCCCTGCCCTGTGGAACACTTTCAACACCTTGTAGAGTCCCTGTCCTGTGGAACACTATTGACTCCTTGTAGAGTCCCTGCCCCGTGGAACACTGTTGACTCCTTGTAGAGTCCCTGCCCTGTGGAACACTATTGACTCCTTGTAGAGTCCCTGCCCTGTGGAACACTGACTCCTTGTAGAGTCCCTGCCCTGTGGAACACTGACTCCTTGTAGAGTCCCAGCCCTGTGGAACACTATTGACTCCTTGTAGAGTCCCTGCCCTGTGGAACACTATTGACTCCTTGTAGAGTCCCTGCCCTGTGGAACACTATTGACTCCTTGTAGAGTCCCAGCCCTGTGGAACACTGACTCCTTGTAGAGTCCCTGCCCTGTGGAACACTGACTCCTTGTAGAGTCCCTGCCCTGTGGAACACTATTGACTCCTTGTAGAGTCCCTGCCCTGTGGAACACTGACTCCTTGTAGAGTCCCTGCCCTGTGGAACACTGACTCCTTGTAGAGTCCCTGCCCTGTGGAACACTATTGACTCCTTGTAGAGTCCCTGCCCTGTGGAACACTATTGACTCCTTGTAGAGTCCCTGCCCTGTGGAACACTGACTCCTTGTAGAGTCCCAGCCCTGTGGAACACTATTGACTCCTTGTAGAGTCCCAGCCCTGTGGAACACTATTGACTCCTTGTAGAGTCCCAGCCCTGTGGAACACTGTTGACTCCTTGTAGAGTCCCTGCCCTGTGGAACACTATTGACTCCTTGTAGAGTCCCTGCCCTGTGGAACACTATTGACTCCTTGTAGATTCCCTGCCCTGTGGAACACTATTGACTCCTTGTAGATTCCCTGCCCTGTGGAACACTATTGAGTCCTTGTAGAGTCCCTGCCCTGTGGAACACTATTGAGTCCTTGTAGAGTCCCTGCCCTGTGGAACACTATTGACTCCTTGTAGAGTCACTGCCCTGTGGAACACTATTGACTCCTTGTAGAGTCCCTGCCCTGTGGAACACTATTGTCTCCTTGTAGAGTCCCTGCCCTGTGGAACACTATTGACTCCTTGTAGAGTCCCTGCCCTGTGGAACACTTTCAACACCTTGTAGAGTCCCTGCCCTGTGGAACACTTTCAACACCTTGTAGAGTCCATGTCTAGATGAATCGAGGCTCCTCTGAGGGCAAAGGGAGAGGGGGATGCAACTCAGGATTAGGAAGGTGTTCTTAATGTTTTGAACCCTCAGTTAGTATTGCATTATATGTGCTAGTGTGTACTAATGTAGTGAATATTATATTATATGTGATAGTGTGTATAATGTAGTGTATATTATATTATATGTGATTGTACGAATGTAGTGTATATTGTATTGTATGTGATAGTGTGTATAATGTACTGTATATTGTATGTGATAGTGTGTATAATATATGTTATATTATGTTATATGTGATAGTGTGTATAATGTAGTGTATATTATATTATATGTGATAGTGTGTATAATGTAGTGTATATTAAATGTGATAGTGTGTATAATGTAGTGTATATTGTATTATATGTGATAGTATGTATAATGTACTGTATAATATATGTGATCGTGTGTATAAAGTAGTGTATATTATATTATATGTGATAGTGTGTATAAAGTAGTGTATATTATATTATATGTGATAGTGTGTATAATGTAGTGTATATTATATGTGATAGTGTGTATAATGTAGTGTATATTATATGTGATAGTGTGTATAATGTACTGTATATTATATGTGATAGTGTGTATAATGTATTGTATATTATATTATATGTGATAGTGTGTATAATGTATTGTATATTATATTATATGTGATAGTGTGTATAATGTACTGTATATTATATTATATGTGATAGTGTGTATAATGTAGTGTATATTATATTATATGTGATAGTGTGTATAATGTAGTGTATATTATATTATATGTGATAGTGTGTATAATGTATTGTATATTATATTATATGTGATAGTGTGTATAATGTAGTGTATATTATATTATATGTGATAGTGTGTATAATGTAGTGTATATTATATTATATGTGATAGTGTGTATAATGTATTGTATATTATATTATATGTGATAGTGTGTATAATGTATTGTATATTATATTATATGTGATAGTGTGTATAATCTACTGTATATTTAATGGCCAATATAGCACGGCTAAGGGCTGTTCTTAATGTACTGTTATTGATGAGAGCCAGGAGCAAGTGTGTGTGTGTGTGTGTGTGTGTGTGTGTGTGTGTGTGTGCGTCTAAGTTTTTGGTCTCCAATGACAACTTTCTTTAGGAGGTCATCCCACCCCCACTCCTTCCCTCCCGGTGGATTGGGGGCTCTGGTTATCAGAATGTTAATCTGTCCAAAGCCAACCCACTCTCAGGCCCAGTGCCAGTGTGGTGTGGATACAGTGTGGTTTGGATACAGTGTGGTGTGGATACAGTGGGGTGTGGATACAGTGGGGTGTGGATATAGTGTGGTGTGGATACAGTGGGGTGTGGATATAGTGTGGTGTGGATACAGTGTGGTGTGGCTACAGTGTGGTGTGGATACAGTGTGGTGTGGATACAGTGTGGTGTGGATACAGTGTGGTGTGGTGTGGATACAGTGTGGTGTGGATACAGTGTGGTGTGGATACAGTGTGGTGTGGATATAGTGTGGTGTGGATACAGTGTGGTGTGGATACAGTGTGGTGTGGATACAGTGTGGTGTGGATATAGTGTGGTGTGGTGTGGATACAGTGTGGGGTGGATATAGTGTGGTGTGGATACAGTGTGGTGTGGATTCAGTGTGGTGTAGATACAGTGTGGTGTGGATATAGTGTGGTGTGGATATAGTGTGGTGTGGATACAGTGTGGTGTGGTGTGGATACAGTGTGGTGTGGATACAGTGTGGTGTGGATACAGTGTGGTGTGGATATAGTGTGGTGTGGATACAGTGTGGTGTGGATACAGTGTAGTGTGGATACAGTGTGGCGTGGATATAGTGTGGTGTGGTGTGGATACAGTGTGGGGTGGATATAGTGTGGTGTGGATACAGTGTGGTGTAGATACAGTGTGGTGTGGATATAGTGTGGTGTGGATACAGTGTGGTGTGGATATAGTGTGGTGTGGATACAGTGTGGTGTCGCTACAGTGTGGTGTGGATATACATACAATACATGCCATTTAGCAGACGCTTTTATCCAAAGCGACTTACAGTCATGTGTGCATACATTCTACGTATGGGTGGTCCCATGGATCGAACCCACTACCCTGGCGTTACAAGCGCCATGCTCTACCAACTGAGCTACAGTGTGGTGTCGCTACAGTGTGGTATGGATACAGTGTGGTGTAGATACAGTGTGGTATGGATACAGTGTGGTGTGGATACAGTGTGGTGTGGATACAGTGTGGTGTAGATACAGTGTGGTATGGATACAGTGTTGTGTGGATACAGTGTGGTGTGGATACAGTGTGGTGTGGATACAGTGTGGTGTGGATACAGTGTGGTGTAGATACAGTGTAGGGTGTGGATACAGTGTGGTGTGGATACAGTGTGGTGTGGATACAGTGTGGTGTAGATACAGTGTGGTGTAGATACAGTGTGGTGTGGATACAGTGTGGTGTGGATACAGTGTGGTATGGATACAGTGTGGTGTGGATACAGTAAGGTGTGGATACAGTGTTGTGTGGATACAGTGTGGTGTGGATACAGTGTGGTGTGGATAATAATATATGCCATTTAGCAGACGCTTTTATCCAAAGCGACTTACAGTCATGTGTGCATACATTATACGTATGGGTGGTCCCGGGGATCGAACCCACTACCCTGGCGTTACAAGCGCCATGCTCTACCAACTGAGCTACAGAAGGACCAATAAAGTGTGGTGTGGATACAGTGTGGTGTGGATACAGTGTGGTGTGGATACAGTGTGGTGTGGATACAGTGTGGTGTAGATACAGTGTGGTGTAGATACAGTGTGGTGTAGATACAGTGTGGTGTGGATACAGTGTGGTGTAGATACAGTGTGGTGTGGATACAGTGTGGTGTAGATACAGTGTGGTGTGGATACAGTGTGGTGTAGATACAGTGTGGTGTGGATACAGTGTAGGGTGTGGATAAGGTGTGGTGTGGATACAGTGGGGTATGGATATAGTGTGGTGTGGATATAGTGTGGTGTGGATACAGTGTGGTGTGGATACAGTGTGGTGTGGATATAGTGTGGTGTGGATATAGTGTGGTGTGGATACAGTGTGGTGTGGATACAGTGTGGTGTAGATACAGTGTGGTGTAGATACAGTGTGGTGTGGATACAGTGTGGTGTAGATACAGTGTGGTGTGGATACAGTGTGGTGTAGATACAGTGTGGTGTGGATACAGTGTAGGGTGTGGATAAGGTGTGGTGTGGATACAGTGGGGTGTGGATATAGTGTGGTGTGGATACAGTGTGGTGTGGATACAGTGTAGTGTGGATACAGTGTGGTGTGGATATAGTGTGGTGTGGATATAGTGTGGTGTGGATACAGTGTGGTGTGGATTCAGTGTGGTGTGGATATAGTGTGGTGTGGTGTGGATACAGTGTGGGGTGGATATAGTGTGGTGTGGATACAGTGTGGTGTGGATTCAGTGTGGTGTGGATACAGTGTGGTGTAGATACAGTGTGGTGTGGATTCAGTGTGGTGTGGATACAGACTGGTGTGGATATAGTGTGGTGTGGATACAGTGTGGTGTGGATATAGTGTGGTGTGGATACAGTGTGGTGTCGCTACAGTGTGGTGTGGATACAGTGTGGTGTCGCTACAGTGTGGTGTGGATACAGTGTGGTGTCGCTACAGTGTGGTATGGATACAGTGTGGTGTCGCTACAGTGTGGTGTGGATACAGTGTGGTGTGGATATAGTGTGGTGTGGATATAGTGGGGTGTGGATACAGTGTGGTGTGGATACAGTGTGGTGTGGATGCAGTGTGGTGTGGATACAGTGTGGTGTGGATATAGTGTGGTGTGGATATAGTGGGGTGTGGATACAGTGTGGTGTGGATACAGTGTGGTGTGGATACAGTGTGGTGTGGATATAGTGTGGTGTGGATATAGTGGGGTGTGGATACAGTGTGGTGTGGATACAGTGTGGTGTGGATACAGTGTGGTGTGGATATAGTGTGGTGTCGCTACAGTGTGGTGTGGATACAGTGTGGTGTGGATGCAGTGTGGTGTGGATATAGTGTGGTGTCGCTACAGTGTGGTGTGGATACAGTGTGGTGTGGATACAGTGTTGTGTGGATACAGTGTGGGGTGGTGTGGATACAGTGAGGTGTGGATACAGTGTGGTGTGGATACAGTGTGGTGTGGATACAGTGTGGTGTAGATACAGTGTGGTATGGATACAGTGTGGTGTGGATACAGTAAGGTGTGGATACAGTGTTGTGTGGATACAGTGTGGTGTGGATACAGTGTGGTGTGGATAAAGTGTGGTGTGGATACAGTGTGGTGTGGATACAGTGTAGGGTGTGGATACAGTGTGGTGTGGATACAGTGTGGTGTGGATACAGTGTGGTGTAGATACAGTGTGGTGTAGATACAGTGTGGTGTGGATACAGTGTGGTGTAGATACAGTGTGGTGTGGATACAGTGTGGTGTAGATACAGTGTGGTGTGGATACAGTGTAGGGTGTGGATACAGTGTGGTGTGGATACAGTGTGGTGTGGATACAGTGTAGGGTGTGGATACAGTGTGGTGTGGCTACAGTGTGGGGTGGATATAGTGTGGTGTGGATACAGTGTGGTGTGGATACAGTGTGGTGTAGATACAGTGTGGTGTAGATACAGTGTGGTGTGGATACAGTGTAGGGTGTGGATACAGTGTGGTGAGGATACAGTGTGGTGTGGATATAGTGTGGTGTCGCTACAGTGTGGTGTGGATACAGTGTGGTGTGGATACAGTGTGGTGTGGATACAGTGTGGTGTGGATACAGTGTAGAGTGTGGATACAGTGTGGTGTGGATACAGTGTGGTGTGGATATAGTGTGGTGTCGCTACAGTGTGGTGTGGATACAGTGTGGTGTGGATACAGTGTTGTGTGGATACAGTGTGGGGTGGTGTGGATACAGTGAGGTGTGGATACAGTGTGGTGTGGATACAGTGTGGTGTGGATACAGTGTGGTGTAGATACAGTGTGGTATGGATACAGTGTGGTGTGGATACAGTAAGGTGTGGATACAGTGTTGTGTGGATACAGTGTGGTGTGGATACAGTGTGGTGTGGATAAAGTGTGGTGTGGATACAGTGTGGTGTGGATACAGTGTAGGGTGTGGATACAGTGTGGTGTGGATACAGTGTGGTGTGGATACAGTGTGGTGTAGATACAGTGTGGTGTAGATACAGTGTGGTGTGGATACAGTGTGGTGTAGATACAGTGTGGTGTGGATACAGTGTGGTGTAGATACAGTGTGGTGTGGATACAGTGTAGGGTGTGGATACAGTGTGGTGTGGATACAGTGTGGTGTGGATACAGTGTAGGGTGTGGATACAGTGTGGTGTGGCTACAGTGTGGGGTGGATATAGTGTGGTGTGGATACAGTGTGGTGTGGATACAGTGTGGTGTAGATACAGTGTGGTGTAGATACAGTGTGGTGTGGATACAGTGTAGGGTGTGGATACAGTGTGGTGAGGATACAGTGTGGTGTGGATATAGTGTGGTGTCGCTACAGTGTGGTGTGGATACAGTGTGGTGTGGATACAGTGTGGTGTGGATACAGTGTGGTGTGGATACAGTGTAGAGTGTGGATACAGTGTGGTGTGGATACAGTGTGGTGTGGATATAGTGTGGTGTCGCTACAGTGTGGTGTGGATACAGTGTGGTGTGGATACAGTGTGGTGTGGATACAGTGTGGTGTGGATATAGTGTGGTGTGGATATAGTGTGGTGTCGCTACAGTGTGGTGTGGATACAGTGTGGTGTGGATACAGTGTGGTGTGCATATAGTGTGGTGTCGCTACAGTGTGGTGTGGATACAGTGTGGTGTGGATACAGTGTGGTGTGGATACAGTGTGGTGTGGATACAGTGTTGTGTGGATACAGTGTGGTGTGGTGTAGATACAGTGTGGTATGGATACAGTGTGGTGTAGATACAGTGTGGTATGGATACAGTGTGGTGTGGATACAGTGTGGTGTGGATACAGTGTGGTGTAGATACAGTGTGGTATGGATACAGTGTTGTGTGGATACAGTGTGGTGTGGATACAGTGTGGTGTGTATACAGTGTGGTGTGGATACAGTGTTGTGTGGATACAGTGTGGTGTGGATACAGTGTGGTGTGGATACAGTGTGGTGTGGATACAGTAAGGTGTGGATACAGTGTGGTGTGGATACAGTGTGGTGTGGATACAGTAAGGTGTGGATACAGTGTGGTGTGGATACAGTGTAGGGTGTGGATACAGTGTGGTGTGGATAGAGTGTGGTGTGGATACAGTGTGGTGTAGATACAGTGTAGGGTGTGGATACAGTGTGGTGTGGATACAGTGTGGTGTGGATACAGTGTGGTGTAGATACAGTGTGGTGTAGATACAGTGTGGTGTGGATACAGTGTGGTGTAGATACAGTGTGGTGTGGATACAGTGTGGTGTAGATACAGTGTGGTGTGGATACAGTGTGGTGTGGATACAGTGTAGGGTGTGGATACAGTGTGGTGTTGATACAGTGTGGTGTGGATACAGTGTGGTGTGGTGTGGTGTGGTGTGGATACAGTGTAGGGTGTGGATACAGTGTGGTGTGGATACAGTGTGGTGTGGATACAGTGTGGTGTGGCTACAGTGTGGTGTGGCTACATTGTGGTGTAGATACAGTGTGGTGTGGATACAGTGTGGTGTGGATACAGTGTGGTGTGGCTACAGTGTGGTGTAGATACAGTGTGGTGTGGATACAGTGTGGTGTGGATACAGTGTGTGTGTGTGTGTGTGTGTGTGTGTGTGTGTGTGTGTGTGTGTGTGTGTGTACATCCTAATAGAGTCAAATTTGGTAGTGACGAGTGAGAAAGACATCCAACCCAATCCCACACACATCCTAATAGAGTCAAATTTGGTACACACACACACACACACACACACACACACACACACACACACACACACACACACACACACACACACACACACACACACACACACACACACACACACACACACACACACACACACACACAGCTATGTGTCTCCGTCTCCCACAGTAAACCTTGTGACTTGTTAATAATAATAATAATAATTGTTCAAGGTCTCGTGTCCTCAGCCAGCCAGTCTAACCCCAAAATCCCTGAAACTATCAATCAGCCCTACTACCGCCAACCAGCCCTACTACCACCAACCAGCCCTACTTCCACCAACCAGCCCTACTACCACCAACCAGCCCAACTACCATCAACCAGCCCTACTACCACCAACCAGCCCTACTTCCACCAACCAGCCCTACTACCACCAATCAGCCCTACTTCCACCAACCAGCCCTACTACCACCAACCAGCCCTACTACCACCAACCAGCCCTACTTCCATCAACCAGCCCTACTTCCACCAACCAGCCCTACTTCCACCAACCAGCCCTACTTCCATCAACCAGCCCTACTTCCACCAACCAGCCCTACTTCCACCAACCAGCCCTACTACCACCAACCAGTCCTACTACCACCAACCAGCCCAACTACCACCAACCAGCCCTATTACCACCAACCAGCCCTACTTCCATCAACCAGCCCTACTACCACCAACCAGCCCAACTACCACCAACCAGCCCTACTACCATCAACCAGCCCTACTACCATCAACCAGCCCTACTACCATCAACCAGCCCAACTACCACCAACCAGCCCTACTACCACCAACCAGCCCTACTACCACCAACCAGCCCAACTACCATCAACCAGCCCTACTACCACCAACCAGCCCTACTACCACCAACCAGCCCAACTACCACCAACCAGCCCTACTACCATCATCCAGCCCTACTACCATCAACCAGCCCTACTACCATAAACCAGCCCTACTACCATCAACCAGCCCTACTACCGCCAACCAGCCCTACTACCACCAACCAGCCCTACTACCACCAACCAGCCCTACTACCACCAACCAGCCCTACTACCATCAACCAGCCCTACTACCATCAACCAGCCCTACTACCACCAACCAGCCCAACTACCGCCAACCAGCCCTACTACCACCAACCAGCCCAACTACCATCAACCAGCCCTGTTACCATCAACCAGCCCTATTACCACCAATCAGCCCTACTACCATCAACCAGCCCTACTACCACCAACCAGCCCAACTACCATCAACCAGCCCTACGACCACCAACCAGCCCTACTACCATCAACCAGTCCTACTACCACCAACCAGCCCAACTACCATCAACCAGTCCTACTACCACCAACCAGCCCAACTACCATCAACCAGCCCTACTACCATCAACCAGCCCTACTACCATCAACCAACCCTACTACCACCAACCAGCCCTACTACCATCAACCAGCCCTACTACCATCAACCAGTCCTACTACCATCAACCAGCCAAACCAGCCCTACTACCATCAACCAGCCAAACCAGCCCTACTACCATCAACCAGCCCTACTAAACCATAAACCAACCAGGCTACTACCACCAACCAGCCCTACTACCATAAACCAGCCCTACTACCACCAACCAGCCCTACTACCATCAACCAGCCAAACCAGCCCTACTACCACCAACCAGCCCTACTACCATCAACCAGCTCTACTACCACCAACCAGCCAAACCAGCCCTACTACCACCAACCAGCCCTACTACCATAAACCAGCCCTACTACCACCAACCAGCCAAACCAGCCCTACTACCACCAACCAGCCCTACTACCACCAACCAGCCCTACTACCACCAACCAGCCCTACTACCACCAACCAGCCCTACTACCATAAACCAGCCCTACTACCACCAACCAGCCCTACTACCATAAACCAGCCCTACTACCATGAACCAGCCCTACTACCATAAACCAGCCCTACTACCACCAACCAGCCCTACTACCATAAACCAGCCCTACTACCACCAACCAGCCCTACTACCATAAACCAGCCTACTACCACCAACCAGCCCAACTACCATCAACCAGCCCTACTACCACCAACCAGCCCTACTACCACCAACCAGCCCTACTACCGCCAACCAGCCCTACTACCACCAACCAGCCCTACTACCATCAACCAGCCCTACTACCACCAACCAGCCCTACTACCACCAACCAGCCCTACTACCATCAACCAGCCCTACTACCACCAACCAGCCCTACTACCACCAACCAGCCCTACTACCACCAACCAGCCCAACCAGCCCTACTACCACCAACCAGCCCTACTACCATCAACCAGCCCTACTACCACCAACAGCCCAACTACCACCAACAGCCCAACTACCACCAACCAGCCCTACTACCACCAACCAGCCCTACTACCATCAACCAGCCCTACTACCACCAACCAGCCCTACTACCACCAACCAGCCCAACTACCATCAACCAGCCCTACTACCATCAACCAGCCCAACTACCATCAACCAGCCCTGTTACCATCAACCAGCCCTATTACCACCAATCAGCCCTACTACCATCAACCAGCCCTATTACCACCAACCAGCCCAACTACCATCAACCAGCCCTACTACCACCAACCAGCCCTACTTCCATCAACCAGCCCTACTAACCAGCCCAACAACCAGCCCTACTACCATCAACCAGCCCTACTACCATCAACCAGCCCTACTACCATCAACCAGCCCTACTACCATCAACCAGCCCTACTACCATCAACCAGCCCTACTACCATCAACCAGCCCTACTACCATCAACCAGCCCTACTACCATCAACCAGCCCTACTACCATCAACCAGCCCAACCAGCCCTACTACCATCAACCAGCCCTACTACCATCAACCAGCCCTACTACCATCAACCAGCCCTACTACCATCAACCAGCCCAACCAGCCCTACTACCATCAACCAGCCCTACTACCACCAACCAGCCCTACTACCATCAACCAACCCTACTACCACCAACCAGCCCTACTACCATCAACCAGCCCTACTACCATCAACCAGTCCTACTACCATCAACCAGCCAAACCAGCCCTACTACCATCAACCAGCCCTACTACCATCAACCAGCCCTACTACCATAAACCAGCACTACTACCACCAACCAGGCCTACTATCATAAACCAGCTCTACTACCACCAACCAGGCCTACTATCATAAACCAGCCCTACTACCGCCAACCAGGCCTACTACCATAAACCAGCCCTACTACCACCAACCAGCCCTACTACCATCAACCAGCCAAACCAGCCCTACTACCACCAACCAGCCCTACTACCATCAACCAGCTCTACTACCACCAACCAGCCAAACCAGCCCTACTACCACCAACCAGCCCTACTACCATAAACCAGCCCTACTACCACCAACCAGCCAAACCAGCCCTACTACCACCAACCAGCCCTACTACCACCAACCAGCCCTACTACCACCAACCAGCCCTACTACCACCAACCAGCCCTACTACCATAAACCAGCCCTACTACCACCAACCAGCCCTACTACCATAAACCAGCCCTACTACCATAAACCAGCCCTACTACCATAAACCAGCCCTACTACCATAAACCAGCCCTACTACCACCAACCAGCCCAACTACCATCAACCAGCCCTACTACCATCAACCAGCCCTACTACCATAAACCAGCTCTACCACCATCAACCAGCCCAACTGTCCCCTGCAACCCATGTCCTCCTCCCAGCATCCCATGTTATGTCCCCTGCAATCCATGTCCTGTCCCCAGCAACCCATGTCCCCTCCCCAGCAACCCATGTCCTGTATCCTTGCAACCCATGATCTGTCCCCAGCAACCCATGTCCTGTCCCCTTGCAACCCATATCCTGGCCCCAGCAACCCATGATCGGTCCCCAGCAACCCATGTCCTGTGCCCAGCAACCCATGTTCTGTCCCCAGCAACCCATGATCTGTCCCCAGCAACCCATGATCTGTGCCCAGCAACCCATGTCCTGTCCCCAGCAACTCATGATCTGTCCCCAGCAACCCATGTCCTGTCCCCTTGCAACCCATGTCCTGTCCCCAGCAACCCATGATCTGTCCCCAGCAACCCATGATCTGTGCCCAGCAACCCATGATCTGTCCCCAGCAACCCATGATCTGTCCCCAGCAACCCATGTCCTGTCCCCTTGCAACCCATGTCCTGTCCCCAGCAACCCATGATCGGTCCCCAGCAACCCATGTCCTGTCCCCAGCAACCCATGATCTGTCCCCAGCAACCCATGTCCTCCTCCCAGCAACCCATGTCCTGTTCCCAGCTACCCATGTCCTGTCAACCAGCAACCCATGTCCTGTTCCCAGCTACCCATGTTCTGTCCCATGCAATTGTGTTTTCTGGAATCAAATAGAAAGTGTCTGTGTGTTGAGGGTAGAATCAGTTCTCCAGCTCCGTAAGGCTTACAGTAAAGATTAAACCTTTATTGAGGAAATTCCAGGTCGGCTTACGGCCACACGTCCCTTCAGCGTCCTACCGGGAGTGATTATTGACCACGGTCACACACGCACACACACACACGCACACACGCACGCACACACACACACACACACACACACACACACACACACACACACACACACACACACACACACACACACACACACACACACACACACACACACACACACACACACACACACACCCAGCTGTGACAGTGATGACGCGTGTTCAGATTGGATAATCCTTCCTGGTCTGCTAAACCCTGCAGCGAGGCGAGATTCAACGACAGGTTCAACCCTTGTCCTGGTCAACTACAGTTCAACTACTGGTTCAACCCTGGTCCTGGTCAACTACAGTTCAACTACAGGTTCAACCCTGGTCCTGGTCAACTACAGTTCAACTACAGGTTCAACCCTGGTCCTGGTCAACTACAGTTCAACTACAGGTTCAACCCTGGTCCTGGTCAACTACAGTTCAACTACAGGTTCAACCCTGGTCCTGGTCAACTACAGTTCAACTACAGGTTCAACCCTGGTCCTGGTCAACTACAGTTCAACTACAGGTTCAACCCTGGTCCTGGTCAACTACAGTTCAACTACAGGTTCAACCCTGGTCGTGGTCAACTACAGTTCAACTACTGGTTCAACCCTTGTCCTGGTCAACTACAGTTCAACTACTGGTTCAACCCTTGTCCTGGTCAACTACAGTTCAACTACAGGTTCAACCCTGGTCCTGGTCAACTACAGTTCAACTACAGGTTCAACCCTTGTCCTGGTCAACTACAGTTCAACTACAGGTTCAACCCTGGTCCTGGTCAACTACAGTTCAACTACAGGTTCAACCCTGGTCCTGGTCAACTACAGTTCAACTACAGGTTCAACCCTGGTCCTGGTCAACTACAGTTCAACTACAGGTTCAACCCTGGTCCTGGTCAACTACAGTTCAACTACAGGTTCAACCCTGGTCCTGGTCAACTACGGTTCAGTCCTGGTCAACTACAGTTCAACTACTGGTTCAACCCTGGTCCTGGTCAACTACAGTTCAACTACAGGTTCAACCCTGGTCCTGGTCAACTACAGTTCAACTACAGGTTCAACCCTGGTCCTGGTCAACTACAGTTCAACTACAGGTTCAACCCTGGTCCTGGTCAACTACAGTTCAACTACAGGTTCAACCCTGGTCCTGGTCAACTACAGTTCAACTACAGGTTCAACCCTGGTCCTGGTCAACTACAGTTCAACTACAGGTTCAACCCTTGTCCTGGTCAACTACAGTTCAACTACAGGTTCAACCCTGGTCCTGGTCAATTACAGTTCAACTACAGGTTCAACCTTGGTCCTAGACAACTACAGGTCTCATTGGCCCACTAGTCTCCAACCCTGGTCCTGGTCAACTACAGGTCTCATTGGCCCACTAGTCACCAACCCTGGTCCTAGACAACTACAGGTCTCATTGGCCCACTAGTCTCAACCCTGGTCCTGGTCAACAACAGGTCTCATTGGCCCACAGTCTCCAACCCTGGTCCTGGACAACTACAGGTCTCATTAGCCCACTAGTCACCAACCCTGGTCCTAGACAACTACAGGTCTCATTGGCCCACTAGTCACCAACCCTGGTCCTAGACAACTACAGGTCTCATTAGCCCACTAGTCTCAACCCTGGTCCTGGTCAACTACAGGTCTCATTGGCCCACAGTTCAAACCTGGTCCTGGTCAACTACAGTTCAACTAGCCCACTAGTCTCAACCCTGGTCCTAGACAACTACAGGTCTCATTAGCCCACTAGTTCAACCCTGGTCCTGGTCAACTACAGTCTCATTAGCCCACAGTCTCAACCCTGGTCCTAGACAACTACAGGTCTCATTAGCCCACTAGTCTCCAACCCTGGTCCTGGTCAACTACAGGTCTCATTAGCCCACTAGGTCTCAACCCTGGTCCTGGTCAACTACAGTCTCATTAGCCCACTAGTCACCAACCCTGGTCCTAGACAACTACAGGTCTCATTGGCCCACTAGTCACCAACCCTGGTCCTGGTCAACTACAGTCTCATTAGCCCACTAGTCTCAACCCTGGTCCTGGTCAACTACAGGTCTCATTGGCCCACTAGTTCCAACCCTGGTCCTGGTCAACTACAGTTCATTAGCCCACAGTCTCCAACCCTGGTCCTGGACAACTACAGGTCTCATTAGCCCACTAGTTCAACCCTGGTCCTGGTCAACTACAGGTCTCATTAGCCCACTAGGTCTCCAACCCTGGTCCTGGTCAACTACAGGTCTCATTAGCCCACTAGTCTCCAACCCTGGTCCTGGTCAACTACAGTTCAACTACAGGTTCAAACCTTGTCCAGGTCCTGAGCATTACAGGTCTCATTGGCCCACTAGTCTCCAACCCTGGTCCTGGTCAACTACAGTTCAACTACAGGTTCAAACCTGTCCAGGTCCTGAGCATTACAGGTCTCATTGGCCCACTAGGTCCTCAAACCCTGGTCCTGGTCAACTACAGGGTCTGCAACTATTGTTCAGCCCTACAGGTTCAACCTGGTCCAGCTCAATCAGAGTTCTTGACGTTATCTGGTTCAACCCTGGTCCTGGTCAACTAAACAGTTCATCCTGCAGCTCTCAACCCTGGTCCTGGGTCAACTACAGTTCAGTATAATTCAACCAGGCTGGGTGACTGTTCAAGGTTTCAGTTCAATAATTCAACCCTGGTCCTGGTCAACTACAGTTCAATAATTCAACCAGGCTGGGTGACTGTTCTGACTTTCAGTTGTATAATTCAACCAGGCTGGTCCTGGTCAACTTTCAGTTCAACTATAATTCAACCAGGCTGGGTGACTGTTCTGAGGTATCAGTTGTAGTATTGCAACCCTGGTCCTGGTCAGACTTGTTCAGATCAGTAACACAACCCCTATCGCCTGGTCCATGGTCAAGCTGTTTCATCCTCAACAGGTTCCCTCCTCTCTGGACACAACCCCAGTTCAATCATATCATGTTCAACCTGTTCTGGTCCTGGCCTCAACTACAGGTTCAGACACAACCCCATAGCTCAAACCATGTCAAGCTGGTCCTGGTCCTCAGTTCCTCGACAGACACAACCCTGGTCCTGGTCAACTACAGTTTCTCATCCTCAGGTTCAACCCTGGTCCAGGTCAACCCCAGTTCAATCATATCATGTTCAGCCCTGTTCTCATCAACTCAACAGCCTTCCTCTCTCCAGACACAACCCCATGGCTCCTATCAATCTGTAGTTCAACTACAGGTTCAACCCTGGTCCTGGTCCTCTCTCAGACACAACTACAGGTTCATATCATGGTCCTGGTCAACCTCAACAGCCTCCCTCAACTCTCCAGGTTCAACCCCATGGTCCTGGTCATACAGTTCAACTGTTCAGGTTCAACCCTCCCTCCTGGTCCAGACTACAACCCCATAGCTCCTATCATATCATGTAGTAAGCTGTTCTCATCCTCAACAGCCTCCCTCCTCTCTCAGACACAACCCTAGCTCCTATCATATCATACAGTTTCTCATCCTCAACAGCCTCAACCCTCCTCCTGGTCAACCCCTACAGCTTCAAGAGCAGGTTCAACCCTGGTCCCCACCGGTCAACTACAGTTCAACTAGATCAGGTTCAACCCTGGTCCTGGTCAACACAGTTCAACTACAGGTTCAAACCTTGTCCAGGTCCTGAGCATTAGAGCAGGTCTCAACTAGATCCCCACCTGGATTCAGTGACTCCAACATAGTCCTGGTCCATCTCCAGTTACATGACATAGAGGTGTCAAACCTTGTCCATCTCCTTCAGTCATTACTATGTCTCATTAGCCCAAGTCTCTCCCTGGTCCTTCAGTCACTGACTACTATGACATAGTCTTCCCACCATCTCCTTCAGTGACTGACTACTGGACATAGAGGTGTCAGGGAGCTTCCCTCCATCTCCTTCAGGCACTGACTACTATGACATAGAGGGTGTAGGGAAGTCTTCTCCTCCATCTCCTTCAGTCACTGACTACTATGACAGAGGGTCTCAGGGCCCAGTCTTCTCTCCATCTCCTTCAGTCACTGACTCTATGACATAGAGGTCTGTAGGGAAGTCTTCTCTCCATCTCCTTCAGTCACTGACTCAACATAGTCTTCCTCCTCATCTCCTTCAGTCCTGACTACTATGACATAGTCTCCAATCCCTTCAGTCCTGACTACTATGACATAGAGGTCTCAAGCCCACCTCCAACCCTGTCACTGACTACTATGAAGTCTCCTGTCACTGACTACTATGTCTTCTCCTCCATCTCCTTCAGTCACTGACTACTATGACCCAGTCTTCTCTCCATCTCCTTCAGTCACTGACTACTATGACATAGTCTTCTCCTCCATCTCCTTCAGTCACTGACTACTATGACATAGTCCAGCTCCATCTCCTTCAGGCACTGACTACAGACATAGAGGGTCAGGGAGTCTTCTTCCATCTCCTTAGTCTGACTACTATGACATAGAGTTGGTGTGGAAGTCTTCTCCTCCATCTCCTTCAGTCACTGACTACTATGACATAGTCTGTTCTCCATCTCCTTCAGTCACTGACTACTATGACATAGTCAACCATCTCCTTCAGTGACTGACTACTATGACATAGTCAGTTCCTCCATCTCCTTCAGTCACTGACTACTATGACATAGTCTCCTCCTCCATCTCCTTCAGTCACTGACTACTATGACATAGAGGGTGTAGGGAAGTCTTCTCTCCATCTCCTTCAGTCACTGACTACCATGACATAGTCTTCTCCTCCATCTCCTTCAGTCACTGACTACTATGACATAGAGGGTGTAGGGAGACTTGTTCCAGATCAGTAACACAACTATGACATCACATGTAGGGAAGCTGTTCTCATCCTCAACAGTCCTCCCTCCTATGACATCAGACACAAGTCTCCTCCTCCATCTCCTTCATCACTGACTACTATGACATAGAGGGTGTTCTTCTCCTCTATCTCCTTCAGTCACTGACTACTATGACATAGTCTTCTCCACACATCTCCTTCAGTGACTGACTACTATGACATAGTCTTGTCCTCCATCTCCTTCAGTCACTCCTCTATGACATAGCCTCCTCCTCCATCTCCTTCAGTCACTGACTACTATGACATAGATGTAGGAAGTCTTCTCCTCCATCTCCTTCAGTCACTGACTACTATGACAGACTCAACCCCATCTCCTATCACTGACTCATGACATAGAGGGTGTTCTCTTCTCCTCCATCTCCTTCAGTCACTGACTAGACATAGTCTCCTCCTCCAACTCCTTCAGTCACTACTACTATGACATAGTCTTTCCTCCATCTCCTTCAGGCACTGACTACTATGACATAGTCTTCTCCTCCATCTCCTTCAGTCACTGACTACTATGACATAGTCATGTAGTAATCTCCTTCTCACTCCTACTATGACATAGTCTCCCTCCATCTCCTCCAGACACAACCCATAGCTCTCTATCATATCATGTATGACATAGAGGGTGTACTATGACATAGTCTCATCTCCTCAGGCACTGACTACAGTCTTCTCCTCCATCTCCTTCAGTCACTGACTACTATGACATAGAGGGTGTAGGGAAGTCTTCTCCTCCATCTCCTTCAGTCACTGACTACTATGACATAGTCTTCTCCTCCATCTCCTTCAGTCACTGACTACTATGACATAGTCTTCTCCACCATCTCCTTCAGTGACTGACTACTATGACATAGTCTTCTCCTCCATCTCCTTCAGTCACTGACTACTATGACATAGTCTCCTCCTCCATCTCCTTCAGTCACTGACTACTATGACATAGAGGGTGTAGGGAAGTCTTCTCCTCCATCTCCTTCAGTCACTGACTACTATGACATAGAGGGTCCTCAAAGTCTTCCCACCATCTCCTTCAGTCACTGACTACTATGACATAGTCTCTCCTCCATCTCCTTCAGTCACTGACTACTATGACATAGAGGGTGTAGGGAAGTCTTCTCCTCCATCTCCTTCAGTCACTGACTACTATGACATAGAACTCCTTCAGTCACTGACTACTATGACATAGTCTTCTCCTCCATCTCCTTCAGGCACTGACTACTATGACATAGAGGGTGTAGGGAAGTCTTCTCCTCCATCTCCTTCAGGCACTGACTACTATGACATAGAGGGTGTAGGGAAGTCTTCTCCTCCATCTCCTTCAGGCACTGACTACTATGACATAGAGGGTCTTCTCCTCCATCTCCTTCAGGCACTGACTACTATGACATAGAGGGTGTAGGGAAGTCTTCTCCTCCATCTCCTTCAGGCACTGACTACTATGACATAGTCTTCTCCTCCATCTCCTTCAGGCACTGACTACTATGACATAGAGGGTGTAGGGAAGTCTTCTCCTCCATCTCCTTCAGGCACTGACTACTATGACATAGAGGGTGTAGGGAAGTCTTCTCCTCCATCTCCTTCAGGCACTGACTACATCATAGTCCTCCTCCAGTCCTTCAGGCACTGACTACTATGACATAGAGGGTGTAGGGAAGTCTTCTCCTCCATCTCCTTCAGTCACTGACTACTATGACATAGAGGGTGTAGGGAAGTCTTCCTCCATCTCCTTCAGTCACTGACTACTATGACATAGAGGGTGTAGGGAAGTCTTCTCCTCCATCTCCTTCAGTCACTGACTACTATGACATAGAGGGTGTAGGGAAGTCTTCTCCTCCATCTCCTTCAGTCACTGACTACTATGACATAGAGGGTGTAGGGAAGTCTTCTCCTCCATCTCCTTCAGTCACTGACTACTATGACATAGAGGGTGTAGGGAAGTCTTCTCCTCCATCTCCTTCAGTCACTGACTACTATGACATAGTCTTCTCCTCCATCTCCTTCAGTCACTGACTACTATGACATAGAGGGTGTAGGGAAGTCTTCTCCTCCATCTCCTTCAGTCACTGACTACTATGACATAGTCTTCTCCTCCATCTCCTTCAGTCACTGACTACTATGACATAGAGGGTGTAGGGAAGTCTTCTCCTCCATCTCCTTCAGTCACTGACTACTATGACATAGTCTTCTCCTCCATCTCCTTCAGTCACTGACTACTATGACATAGAGGGTGTAGGGAAGTCTTCTCCTCCATCTCCTTCAGTCACTGACTACTATGACATAGTCTTCTCCTCCATCTCCTTCAGTCACTGACTACTATGACATAGAGGGTGTAGGGAAGTCTTCTCCTCCATCTCCTTCAGTCACTGACTACTATGACATAGAGGGTGTAGGGAAGTCTTCTCCTCCATCTCCTTCAGTCACTGACTACTATGACATAGTCTTCCTCCATCTCCTCAGTCACTGACTACTATGACATAGAGGGTTATTTTCTTCTCCTCCATCTCCTTCAGTCACTGACTACTATGACATAGTCTTCTCCTCCATCTCCTCCAGTCACTGACTACTTGTGACATAGAGGGTGTAGGGAAGTCTTCTCCTCCATCTCCTTCAGTCACTGACTACTATGACATAGAGGGTGATGGGGAAGTCTTCTCCTCCATCTCCTTCAGTCACTGACTACTATGACATAGGGGGTTGTTGTTGTTGTCTTCTCCTCCATCTCCTTCAGTCACGGACTACTGACATAGTGGGTGATGGGGATTGTTTCTCCTCCATCTCCTTCAGTCACTGACTACTATGACATAGAGTCTTCTTCTCCTCCATCTCCTTCAGTCACTGACTACTATGACATAGAGGGTGTAGGGAAGTCTTCTCCTCCATCTCCTTCAGTCACTGACTACTATGACATAGTCTCCCCTCCTTCAGGGCTCTGTTCTCCTCCATCTCCTTCAGTCACTGACTACTATGACATAGTCTTCTCCTCCATCTCCTTCAGTCACTGACTACTATGACATGGTCTCTCCTCCATCTCCTTCAGTCACTGACTACTATGACATAGTCTTCTCCTCCATCTCCTTCAGTCACTGACTACTATGACATAGTCTCCTCCTCCATCTCCTTCAGTCACTGACTACTATGACATAGTCTCCTCCTCCATCTCCTTCAGTCTACTGGCCATCACAGATTATCAGGTCACCCTCCTCCTCCTCCCACTACTACTGGCCATCACAGATTCTCAGGTCGCCTCCTCCATCACCACTGCTACTGGCCATCACAGATTTTCAGGTCACCCTCCTCCTCCTTCCACTACTAATGGCCATTACAGATTCTCAGGTTACCCCCTCTTCCTCCCACTGCTACTGGCCATCACAGATTCTCAGGTTACCCTCCTCCTCCTTCCACTGCTGCTGGCCATTACAGATTCTCAGATTACCCTCCTCCTCCTTCCTCTAATGCTGGCCATCACAGATTCTCAGGTTACTCTCCTCCTCTCCTCCTCCCACTGCTGCTGCTGGCCATCACATAATGCTGGCCATCACAGTTGGCTGGGCTCCCTCCTCCTCCTCCCAAACCTGGCCATCACAGATTCTCCAGGTCACCCTCCTCCTCCTCCCACTGCTGCTGGCCATCACAGATTTTCAGGTTACCCTCCTCCTCCAACTGCTGGCCATCACAGATTCTCAGGTTACCCTCCTCCTCCTCCTCCTCCCACTGCTGGCCATCACAGATTCTCAGGTTACCCTCCTCCTCCCACTGCTGCTGGCCATCACAGATTCTGAGGTTACTCTCCTCCTCCTTCCTCTGCTGCTGGCCATCACAGATTCTCAGGTTACCCTCCTCCTCCTCCCACTACTGCTGGCCATCACAGATTCTGAGATTACTCTCCTCCTCCTTCCTCTGCTGCTGGCCATCACAGATTCTCAGGTTACCCTCGTCCTCCTCCCACTGCTGCTGCTGGCCATCACAGATTCTCAGGTTACCCTCCTCCTCCTCTCACTGCTGCTTGCCATCACAGATTCTCAGGTTACCCTCCTCCAACTGCTGCTGGCCATCACAGATTCTCAGGTTACCCTCCTCCTCCTCCTCCTCCTCCTCCCACTGCTGCTGGCCATCACAGATTCTCAGGTTACCCTCCTCATCCTCCTCCTCCCACTGCTGCTGGCCATCACAGATTCTCAGGTTACCCTCCTCCTCCTCCCACTACTGCTGGCCATCACAGATTCTCAAATTACCCTCCTCCTCCTTCCTCTGCTGCTGGCCATCACAGATTCTCAGGTTACCCTCCTCCTCCTCCCACTGCTGCTGCTGGCCATCACAGATTCTCAGGTTACCCTCCTCCTCCTCCTGCTGCTGGCCATCACAGATTCTCAGGTTACCCTCCTCCTCCTGCTGCTGCTGCTGCTGCTGGCCATCACAGATTCTCAGGTTACCCTCCTCCTCCTCCTCCCACTGCTACTGGCCATCACAGATTCTCAGGTCACCTCCTCTTCCTCCCACTGCTGCTGGGCATCACAGATTCTGAGGTTACCTTCCTCCTCCCACTGCTGCTGCTGGCCATCACAGATTATCAGACTTATCCTGCTGCAAAACAATAAGAACACCTTCCTATTCTGCTGCTGGCCATCACAGATTCTCAGAACACCTTCCCACTGCTGCTGCTGGCCATCACAGATTCTCAGGTTACACTCCTCCCCTCCCACTACTGCTGGGCAAAACATTAAGAACACCTCCTCATTGCACAAAACATTAAGAACACCTTCCTACTATTGCTGGCCATCACAGATTCTCAGGTTACCCTCCTCCTCCCACTGCTGCTGGCTATCACAGATTCTCAGGTTACCCTCCTCCTCCTGCTGCTGCTGTTGGCCATCACATATTCTTAGGTTACCCTCCTCCTCCAACTGCTGGCCATTACAGATGATCAGGTTACCCTCCTCCTCTTGCTGCTGCTGCTGGCCATCACAGATTCTCAGGTTACCCCCCTCCTCCTCCCACTGCTGCTGGCCATCACAGATTCCTAGGTTACCCTCCTCCTCCAACTGCTGGCCATCACAGATTCTCAGGTTACCCTCCTCCTCCTCCTCCTCCTGCTGCTGCTGGCCATCACAGATTCTCAGGTTACCCTTCCTTGCTGCTGCTGGCCATCAAGAACTCAGGTTACCTTCCTGAAGTTGCATTGTAATAAAACATTAAGAACACCTTCTGCATTGCCAGTTTTTTTAACAGTTTCAATTCATTCATAATAGTTTTTGTACATCAAAATCATTGTCTGTGATTAATTAAAATTGTATCTAAATGAAAATTATACAAATCTACAAATAACTTTTATTGCCATTGCCAACTATGTAAAAATAGCCTACATAAAGCCAACTGGAAACATTGCAGCCTGCATGGCCTGATAAAAATAAACATCCTATAAATCACATTGTCTACGCATGGCCTGTCTACAACGAACTGGAAACATTGGCTACACATGGCCTGTCTACAACGAACTGGAAACATTGGGTAGGCATGGCCTGTCTGCAACGAACTGGAAACATTGGGTAGGCATGGCCTGTCTGCAACGAACTGGAAACATTGGGTAGGCATGGCCTGTCTACAACGAACTGGAAACATTGGGTACGCATGGCCTGTCTACAACAAACTGGAAATATTGGCTAGGCATGGCCTGTCTACAACGAACTGGAAACATTGGCTAGGCATGGCCTGTCTACAACGAACTGGGAACATTGGGTAGGCATGGCCTGTCTACAACGAACTGGAAACATTGGGTAGGCATGGCCTGTCTACAACGAACTGGAAACATTGGGTAGGCATGGCCTGTCTACAACGAACTGGAAACATTGGCTAGGCATGGCCTGTCTACAACGAACTGGAAACATTGGCTACACATGGCCTGTCTACAATGAACTGGAGACATTATATCAACTATCAACTGGGTCGCCCCAAAATGTATGCTAGCAAACTTCAAACATTTTATAAAATATTCTGGGCCCTAAGAGTTTCTCCTGCCAGTGCCCTTGGGACAGACACAGCTGAAGGCTATTTGTGATATTGTGATAAGAAGTAATGAGGTATTTTATGGCCTTTCCCTGGATCAGAGCATTACATTTTTCCCTTTCATGCCGAGCGGTTATCGAAAGGGAGAGAGCTGGAAATATTGTCATTCTCAATTCTAAAAACAGACTTTGTTTACTTGCTGTTTGAGGTGAAGTAAAATTACTTTGAGAAGCTCCACAGCTCATTAGAAATACTATCAGACATCCCCAAATGGTCACATTTGTACATTCACTGTCAGGCCAGGTAGACTAGTCCTACTTCTATATGCATAATCAGATGCGTGTCCTTACTCGACATTGACAGGAGCACTTAAAAACAAAAGACGATCAATAAATTGACAACTCATAAAAGGAATGAAATAAGTGTGGAATAGGTTGTGAGTTCTGTAAAACACATGTCCAATCCGACAAAATGGGGGAATTGATTGACATGGCAAACACAATGCACATTAATAAAGTGATGAAACATTGAACAGCCCCACAAAATGGCAGGTGAGTTTTTGAATTGAGATGTGACTTGTGCGTTCACCTTTCCTGGATTGAGATGGATCAGACTTGAGACAGGCCTCTCAATGGATCAGACCACTGAATCCCCTCAATGGATCTTCCTGGACCGTGTCGTCCCTGCGGCCTCCTCGATGGATCAGACCACTGAGACAGGCCTCCTCAATGGATCAGACCACTGAGACAGGCCTCCTCAATGGATCAGACCACTGAGACAGGCCTCCTCAATGGATCAGACCACTGAGACAGGCCTCCTCAATGGATCAGACCACTGAGACAGGCCTCCTCAATGGATCAGACCACTGAGACAGGCCTCCTCAATGGATCAGACCACTGAGACAGGCCTCCTCAATGGATCAGACCACTGAGACAGGCCTCTACAATGGATCAGACCACTGAGACAGGCCTCTACAATGGATCAGACCACTGAGACAGGCCTCCTCAATGGATCAGACCACTGAGACAGGCCTCCTCAATGGATCAGACCACTGATGGATCAGACCACTGAGACAGGCCTTGAGACAGGCGCAAATCAGACAGGTGCCTCGTGTGCCATGAATTCTTATTTTTTTTGGGGGGGACTGCTGGACTATACAGCCCCTTTTAGTCATTCAGTGTACCATGTAAATCACCTTATGAAAGTTGCACAGTAGAATTATACATTTAATCTGGTGACAAATCACATCTAGTGATACATACCTTGACATTTTCTGCCATCCCATTGTGACATTGTGGGAGGATAAAAAACCTTTCGTTTAATGACAATGCTTTTCTCAGCCGTTATAGACGCAAGGTGACACCGTTTGTTGTGGTAACAGTCCCCAGTGTCCACATTTCCAAGCAAACAAAAACAGGGAGAACCTGTTGACAGATACAATCACTATTAGCCTGAATTCAGCCAGCCTTCACAAGATCATAACATGTGAAAATATAAATATATATAATAAATGTAAATATAAATATAATAAATATAAATATGTATATAATAAATATAAATATATATATAATAGATATAAATATATATATAATAAATGTAAATATAAATATAATAAATATAAATATGTATATAATAAATATAAATATATATATAATAGATATAAATATATATATAATAAATATAAATATAAATATAATAAATATAAATATATATATAATAAATATAAATATATATATAATAGATATAAATATATATATAATAAATATAAATATAATAAATATAAATATATATATAATACATATAAATATATATATATAATAAATATAAATATAAATATACAGTGCCTGATAGAGACATACCCCAAGCGACTTACAGCTGTAATCGCAGCAAAAGGTGGCGCTACAAAGTATTAACTTAAGGGGGCTGAATAATTTTGCACGCCCAATTTTTCAGTTTTTGATTTGTTAAAAAAGTTTGAAATATCCAATAAATGTCGTTCCACTTGTTGTTGATTCTTCACAAAAAAATACAGTTTTATATCTTTATGTTTGAAGCCTGAAATGTGGCAAAAGGTCGCAAAGTTCAAGGGGGCTGAATACTTTCGCAAGGCACTGTATATATATATAAATATATATATATAATAAATGTAAATATATATATAATACATGTAAATATATATATATAATAAATGTAAATATATATATAATACATGTAAATATATATATAATAAATGTAAATATATATATATAATAAATATAAATATATATATATAATACATGTAAATATATATATATAATAAATATAAATATATATATATAATACATGTAAATATATATATATAATAAATGTAAATATATATATAATACATGTAAATATATATATATAATACATGTAAATATATACATAAATGTAAATATATATATATAATACATGTAAATATATACATAATAAATGTAAATATATATATAATAAATGTAAATATGTGTTTTACACCTCCGGCAGAAGAATTACATTTCTGAGTGCATGATATTCAGTTTCACTGGCATACAGTACGTTCTATGGATGATCTTAAATTGCAGTAATTTATGTCTGAGATTATACGAACATTGACTGGGCATGTTCTACAAGGCTGTCTATCTATATATCTAGATCTCCAGATTGTAGCCATCAACTCAAGGTGGAAAGCAAGATGGCACTGACAGAAATGGCAGCTCTGCTTTGCAATATTTCATTTTTTTTTGTGTAATTTCTTACATTATTAGCCCAGAATGTTTTTTGTGAGTTATACAGCCGGAATGCAGGAATCTCTCTGGGGGCATCAGGTGACCAGTTGCGCAATGTAGCCGCCTACGGGTATTCTTCAACATGAATGCGTAAAACTACGTCACAATGCTGTAGACACCTTCGGGAATACGGAGAAAGAGGAATCTGGTTGATAGCCCATTCCGGAATGGATCTTTCTCAGGCTTTCGCCTGCAACATCAGTTATGTTATACTCACAGACAATATCTTTACAGTTTTGGAAACGTTAGAGTGTTTTCTATCCCAAGCTGTCAATTATATGCATATTCTAGCATCTTGTCCTGACAAAATATCCCGTTAACTACCGGAACATTTTTTTCTCCAAAAATGAAAATACTGCCCCGAGTCACAACAGGTTTTCATATTTGGTACAGAAACCTTTGTTTGCAATTACAGAGATCGTACGTTTCCTGTAGTTCTTGACCAGGTTTACACACACTGTAGCAGGGATTTTGGCCCACTCCTCCATACAGACCTTCTCCAGACCCTTCAGGTTTCGGGGCTGTCGCTGGGCAATACAGACTTTCAGCTCCCTCCAAAGATGTTCTATTGGGTTCAGGTCTGGAGACTGGCTAGGCCACTCCAGGACCTTGGGATGCTTTAAAAAAATGTATTTTAGAAGCATTTCTTGTTTCTCCTTTTCTATTGATGAAGCTTTTGTCCGGTTGAAATATTATTTATTATTTTTGACAAAAACAACCTGAGGATTGATTTTAAACATCGTTTGACATGTTTCTACTAACTTTTATTGTACTTTTTTTGACTTTTTGTCTTGATGTTGAGAGCGCGTATTGTGCTATTGTATTTCTGAACTAAACGCACCAACAAAACAGAGTTTTTTGGACATAAAGAGGGACATTATCGAACAAAACAAACATTTATTGTCTAACATGGAGACCTGATGAAGAGCATCAAAGATGATGAAGATCATCAAAGGTAAGTGACTAATTTCAACGCTATTTCTGACTTTTGTGAGCCCTCTCCTTAGCTGGAAAATGGCTGTATGGTTTTCTGTTAAGTGTATGGTTTTCTGTTAGGCATATGGTTTTCTGTTAGGCGTATGGTTTTCTGTTAGGTGTATGGTTTTCTGTTAGGCGTATGGTTTTCTGCGCTGACCTAATATATGTCCTCAGATAATCGCATGGTGTGCTTTCTCCGTAAAGCCTTTTTGAAATCAGACACTGTGGTTGGATTAACGAGAAGTTTATCTTTATCTTCTATCTTTAAACGTTGATCAGCAATAAGAAGTTTATCTTTATCTTCTATCTTTAAACGTTAATCAGCAATAAGAAGTTTATCTTCTATCGAATTGCAAAAATCGCTGGAGTTGGAGACTTTTATCTCCCTCACCAACTTCAAACATCAGCTAGCTGAGCAGCTAACCGATCGCTGCAGCTGTATATAATCTATTGGTAAATAGCACACCCATTTTCACCTACCTCATCCCCACAGTTTTTATTTATTTACTTTTCTGCTCTTTTGCACACCAATATCTCTACCTGTACATGATCATTTATCACTCCAGTGTTAATCTGCAATATTGTAATTATCCGCCTACCTCCTCATGCCTTTTGCACACATTGTATATAGACTCCCCTTTTTTCTCTGTGTTATTGACTTGTTAATTGTTTACTCCATGTGTAACTCTGTGTTGTCTGTTCACACTGCTATGCTTTATCTTGACCAGGTCGCAGTTGCAAATGAGAACCTGTTCTCAACTAGCCTACCTGGTTAAATAAAGGTGTTCTCAACTAGCCTACCTGGTTAAATAAAGGTGTTCTCAACTAGCCTCCCTGGTTAAATAAAGGTGTTCTCAACTAGCCTACCTGGTTACATAAAGGTGTTCTCAACTAGCCTCCCTGGTTAAATAAAGGTGTTCTCAACTAGCCTACCTGGTTACATAAAGGTGTTCTCAACTAGCCTACCTGGTTACATAAAGGTGTTCTCAACTAGCCTACCTGGTTAAATAAAGGTGTTCTCAACTAGCCTAGCTGGTTAAATAAAGGTGTTCTCAACTAGCCTACCTGGTTAAATAAAGGTGTTCTCAACTGGCCTACCTGGTTAAATAAAGGTGTTCTCAACTAGCCTACCTGGTTAAATAAAGGTGTTCTCAACTAGCCTACCTGGTTAAATAAAGGTGTTCTCAACTAGCCTACCTGGTTACATAAAGGTGTTCTCAACTAGCCTACCTGGTTAAATAAAGGTGTTCTCAACTAGCCTACCTGGTTAAATAAAGGTGTTCTCAACTAGCCTACCTGGTTAAATAAAGGTGTTCTCAACTAGCCTACCTGGTTAAATAAAGGTGTTCTCAACTAGCCTACCCGGTTAAATAAAGGTTTTCTCAACTAGCCTACCTGGTTAAATAAAGGTGTTCTCAACTGGCCTACCTGGTTAAATAAAGGTGTTCTCAACTAGCCTACCCGGTTAAATAAAGGTGTTCTCAACTAGCCTACCTGGTTAAATAAAGGTGTTCTCAACTGGCCTACCTGGTTAAATAAAGGTGTTCTCAACTAGTCTACCTGGTTAAATAAAGGTGTTCTCAACTAGCCTACCTGGTTAAATAAAGGTGTTCTCAACTAGCCTACCCGGTTAAATAAAGGTGTTCTCAACTAGCCTACCTGGTTAAATAAAGGTGTTCTCAACTAGCCTACCCGGTTAAATAAAGGTGTTCTCAACTAGCCTACCTGGTTAAATAAAGGTGTTCTCAACTAGCCTACCTGGTTAAATAAAGGTGTTCTCAACTAGCCTACCTGGTTAAATAAAGGTGTTCTCAACTAGCCTACCTGGTTAAATAAAGGTGAAATAAAATAAAATAAAAAATCTTTAAGATGGTATATAATACATGTATGTTTGAGGAATTGTAATAATGGGATTTCTGTTGTTTTGAATTTGGAGCCCTGCAATTGCACTTGCTGTTGTCGAGGTTAAATCCACTTTAATCAGTGTTGATGAAGGGAAAGAAAACAGGTTAACTCATAAGAGTGTAAGCCCTGTCTAAGCCGGGGGACTGTTCTACTAAGGAGGAGCACAACATTCTAAAATTACATTTTTGTACCCCCCAGTTTTGTCATTGCACTGTGAAACTAAAAGAGGAATGTGTGTGCTTTAGGACCATGCGGACACCTCAGAGCGGTGGGGTAGGCAGTTAGCTGCCGACAGGCTATTAGCTGCTGACAGGCTGTTAGCTGCTGACAGGCTATTAGCTGTTGACAGGCTATTAGCTGCTGACAGGTTATTAGCTGCTGACAGGCTGTTAGCTGCTGACAGGCTGTTAGCTGCTGACAGACTGTTAGCTGCTGACAGGCTATTAGCTGCTGACAGGCTGTTAGCTGCTGACAGGCTATTAGCTGCCGACAGGCTGTTAGCTGCCGACAGGCTGTTAGCTGCCGACAGGCTGTTAGCTGCCGACAGGCTATTAGCTGCCGACAGGCTGTTAGCTGCCGACAGGCTGTTAGCTGCCGACAGGCTATTAGCTGCCGACAGGCTATTAGCTGCCGACAGGCTATTAGCTGCCGACAGGCTGTTAGCTGCCGACAGGCTATTAGCTGCTGACAGGCTATTAGCTGCTGACAGGCTGTGTGAAGGCAAAGCTTCTGAAAGGCACTATGCTGCTGTCTGCAGCAGCTGTCTCTGTGCGTGTTGCGGTTTTTTCTCCGAGTTGTAAAAGCAAGCAGAGCAGAAACTGGCTCCTCTTTATTTGACTGATCTAGCTGGCAAAGGTAACTGCTGGTTTGACTTAACAGAAAAAGTATTTATTCCTGAGCTAGTAATGTATCTGACATTTAGCGTTAGCTACAGTAACGTCCCTCTCAACTGAAGATCGGTCTGAAGAGATTGAACGAGCTAGCTACTACAGCCAGTTCAGCTACTTGTTGATTCTTCACAAAAAAAATACAGTTTTATATCTTTATATTTGAAGCCTGAAATGTGGCAAAAAGTCACAAAGTTCAAGGGGGCCGAATACTTTCAAATCAAATCAAATCAAATCAAATTTTATTTGTCACATACACATGGTTAGCAGATGTTAATGCGAGTGTAGCGAAATGCTTGTGCTTCTAGTTCCGACAATGCAGTGATAACCAACAAGTAATCTAACTAACAATTCCAAAACTACTGTCTTATACACAGTGTAAGGGGATAAGGAACATGTACATAAGGATATATGAATGAGTGATGGTACAGAGCAGCATACAGTAGATGGTATCGAGTACAGTATATACATATGAGATGAGTATGTAGACAAAGTAAACAAAGTGGCATAGTTAAAGTGGCTAGTGATACATGTGTTACATAAGGATGCAGTCGATGTTGTAGAGTACAGTATATACATATGTATATGAGATGAATAATGTAGGGTAAGTAACATTATATAAGGTAGCATTGTTTAAAGTGGCTAGTGATATATTTACATCATTTCCCATCAATTCCCATTATTAAAATGGCTGGAGTTGGGTCAGTGTCAATGACAGTGTGTTGGCAGCAGCCACTCAATGTTAGTGGTGGCTATTTAACAGTCTGATGGCCTTGAGATAGAAGCTGTTTTTCAGTCTCTCGGTCCCAGCTTTGATGCACCTGTACTGACCTCGCCTTCTGGATGATAGCGGGGTGAACAGGCAGTGGTTCGGTGGTTGATGTCCTTGATGATCTTTATGGCCTTCCTGTAACAACGGGTGGTGTAGGTGTCCTGGAGGGCAGGTAGTTTGCCCCCGGTGATGCGTTGTGCAGTCCTCACTACCCTCTGGAGAGCCTTACGGTTGAGGGCGGAGCAGTTGCCGTACCAGGCGGTGATACAGCCCGCCAGGATGCTCTCGATTGTGCATCTGTAGAAGTTTGTGAGTGCTTTTGGTGACAAGCCGAATTTCTTCAGCCTCCTGAGGTTGAATAGGCGCTGCTGCGCCTTCTTCACGACGCTGTCAGTGTGAGTGGACCAATTCAGTTTGTCTGTGATGTGTATGCCGAGGAACTTAAACTAGCTACCCTCTCCACTACTGTTCCATCGATGTGGATAGGGGGTGTTCCCTCTGCTGTTTCCTGAAGTCCACAATCATCTCCTTAGTTTTGTTGACGTTGAGTGTGAGGTTATTTTCCTGACACCACACTCCAAGGGCCCTCACCTCCTCCCTGTAGGCCGTCTCGTCGTTGTTGGTAATCAAGCCTACCACTGTTGTGTCGTCCGCAAACTTGATGATTGAGTTGGAGGCGTGCGTGGCCACGCAGTCGTGGGTGAACAGGGAGTACAGGAGAGGGCTCAGAACGCACCCTTGTGGGGCCCCCGTGTTGAGGATCAGCGGGGAGGAGATGTTGTTGCCTACCCTCACCACCTGGGGGCGGCCCGTCAGGAAGTCCAGTACCCAGTTGCACAGGGCGGGTCGAGACCCAGGGTCTCGAGCTTGATGACGAGCTTGGAGGGTACTATGGTGTTGAATGCCGAGCTGTAGTCGATGAACAGCATTCTCACATAGGTATTCCTCTTGTCCAGGTGGGTTAGGGCAGTGTGCAGTGTGGTTGAGATTGCATCGTCTGTGGACCTATTTGGGCGGTAAGCAAATTGGAGTGGGTCTAGGGTGTCAGGTAGGGTGGAGGTGATATGGTCCTTGACTAGTCTCTCAAAGCACTTCATGATGACGGAAGTGAGTGCTACGGGCGGTAGTCGTTTAGCTCAGTTACCTTAGCTTTCTTGGGAACAGGAACAATGGTGGCCCTCTTGAAGCATGTGGGAACAGCAGACTGGTATAGGGATTGATTGAATATGTCCGTAAACACACCGGCCAGCTGGTCTGCGATGCTCTGAGGGCGCGGCTGGGGATGCCGTCTGGGCCTGCAGCCTTGCGAGGGTTAACACGTTTAAATGTCTTAATCACCTCGGCTGCAGTGAAGGAGAGACTGCATGTTTCCGTTGCAGGCCGTGTCAGTGGCACTGTATTGTCCTCAAAGCGGGCAAAAAAGTTATTTAGTCTGCCTGGGAGCAAGACATCCTGGTCCGTGACTGGGCTGGATTTCATCTTGTAGTCCGTGATTGACTGTAGACCCTGCCACATGCCTCTTGTGTCTGAGCCATTGAATTGAGATTCCACTTTGTCTCTGTACTGACGCTTAGCTTGTTTGATAGCCTTACGGA
>NW_025747812.1:0-45761 GCF_021184085.1 Oncorhynchus gorbuscha | reverse complement strand
ATCCAGCCTGAGTCACTACAGTATCCACCCTGAGTCACTACAGTATCCAGCCCGAGTCACTACAGTATCCACCCCGAGTCACTACAGTATCCACCCTGAGTCACTACAGTATCCAGCCAGAGTCACTACATTATCCACCCTGAGTCACTACAGTATCCACCCTGAGTCACTACAGTATCCACTGAGTCACTGCAGTATCCATCCTGAGTCACGACAGTATCCAGCCCGAGTCACTACAGTATCCACCCTGAGTCACTACAGTATCCACCCTGAGTCACTACAGTATCCACCCTGAGTCACTGCAGTATCCACTGAGTCACTACATTAATCACCCTGAGTCACTACAGTATCCACCCTGAGTCACTACAGTATCCAGCCGAGTCACTACAGTATCCACTGAGTCACTACAGTATCCACCCTGAGTCACTACAGTATCCACCCTGAGTCACTACAGTATCCACCCTGAGTCACTACAGTATCCACTGAGTCACTACAGTATCCATCCTGAGTCACTACAGTATCCACCCTGAGGCACTACAGTATCCAGCCCGAGTCACTACAGTATCCACTGAGTCACTACGGTAATCACCCTGAGTCACTACAGTATCCACCCTGAGTCACTACAGTATCCACACTGAGTCACTACAGCATCCAGCCCGAGTCACTATTGTTATTACAGGTCTCGTTCCGTGTATTCAGATATGATAGCGAGTGGGGTTAGGGTAAGGTTAGGTTTAAATATGATAGTGAGTGGGGTTAGGGTAAGGTTAGGTTTAAATATGATAGTGAGTGGGGTTAGGGTAAGGTTAGGTTTAAATATGATAGTGAGTGGGGTTAGGGTAAGGTTAGGTTCAGATGTGATAGCGAGTGGTTAGGGTAAGGTTACGTTCAGATATGCTAGCGAGTGGATAGGGTAAGGTTAGGGGTAAGGTTAGGTTCAGATATGCAAGAGAGTGGTTAGGGTAAGGTTAGTTTCAGATGTGTTATTTAGAGGGGTTAGGGTAAGGATAGGTTCAGATGTTTTAGTGAGTGGGGTTAGGGTAAGGTTAGGTTCAGATGTGATAGTGAGTGGGGTTAGGGTAAGGATAGGTTCAGATGTGATAGTGAGTGGGGTTAGGGTAAGGTTAGGTTCAGATGTGTTAGCGAGAGGGAATAGGGTAAGGTTACGTTCAGATGTGATAGCGAGAGGAGTTAGGGTAAGGTTAGGTTCAGATATGCTAGTGAGTGGTTAGGGTAAGGTTAAGTTCAGATATGCTAGCGAGAGGGGTTAGGGTAAGGTTAGTTTCAGATGTGATAGAGAGTTGGGTTAGGGTAAGGTTAGTTTCAGATATGCTAGCGAGAGGGGTTAGGGTAAGGTTAGTTTCAGATGTGATAGAGAGTTGTGTTAGGGTAAGGTTTAGAGTCAGAAGGAGATTAATACTTAAATCAAAATCAAATCAAATCAAATCAAATTTATTTATATAGCCCTTCGTACATCAGCTGATATCTCAAAGTGCTGTACAGAAACCCAGCCTAAAACCCCAAACAGCAAACAATGCAGGTGTAAAAGCACGGTGGCTAGGAAAAACTCCCTAGAAAGGCCAAAACCTAGGAAGAAACCTAGAGAGGAACCGGGCTATGTGGGGTGGCCAGTCCTCTTCTGGCTGTGCCGGGTAGAGATTATAACAGAAAATGACCAAGATGTTCAAATGTTCATAAATGACCAGCATGGTCAAATAATAATAAGGCAGAACAGTTGAAACTGGAGCAGCAGCACAGTCAGGTGGACTGGGGACAGCAAGGAGCCATCATGTCAGGTAGTCCTGGGGCACGGTCCTAGGGCTCAGGTCCTCCGAGAGAGAGAAAGAAAGAGAGAATTAGAGAGAGCATATGTGGGGTGGCCAGTCCTCTTCTGGCTGTGCCGGGTGGAGATTATAACAGAACGTGGCCAAGATGTTCAAATGTTCATAAATGACCAGCATGGTTGAATAATAGTAAGGCAGAACAGTTGAAACTGGAGCAGGAGCATGGCCAGGTGGACTGGGGACAGCAAGGAGTCCTCATGTCAGGTAGTCCTGGGACATGGTCCTAGGGCCCAGGCCAGTTGAAACTGGAGCAGCAGCATGGCCAGGTGGACTGGGGACAGCAAGGAGTCATCATGTCAGGTAGTCCTGGGGCATGGTTCTAGGGCTCAGGTCCTCCGAGAGAGAGAAAGAAGGAGAGAAGGAGAGAATTAGAGAACGCACACTTAGATTTACACAGGACACCGAATAGGACAGGAGAAGTACTCCAGATAAACAAACTGACCCTAGCCCCCCGACACATAAACTACTGCAGCATAAATACTGGAGGCTGAGACAGGACTTAAATTAAATTAGTATAACGTTGAGACACCTTTTTTGAAGAGTACAAACTTAATTTAAATTCCTTAAGAAACATGGGCCTTATTTGCAAACGCGTTGGTTTGTGCAGTTCTACTTAGCTTGATTACCTCTCCTCATTGCCATGTCTGATGCTGGGCTCTTTAGCTCCTCATTCTATTTCAGAGGCCAGAAGTGCAATATGAGGACGTGTTTTTGGCAAACCATCATTTTTAATGAGTTTATAAGTTGGTTGATTCCTCTCTATATTAAGTCACCACAGTACAGGAGCCTGCAGCAGACTGTATGCTGGAATGCTGAATGATCTCTTTAATGCAACCAAATTAGTGGGATTCATTAGTAAATGTCTTACTATCAAACAGTGTTATTGATGGCAACACACTTTTTAGTTTGAGTTAATGTTGTATTTGATATTTCAGGGTTAGAAATTAGCTCGGCGAACAACCTTCATCCTCCACTACAGCATCCAGCCTGAGTCACTACAGTATCCACCCTGAGTCACTACAGTATCCAGCCCGAGTCACTACAGTATCCACTGAGTCACTACAGTATCCATCCTGAGTCACTACAGTATCCACTGAGTCACTACAGTATCCACTGAGTCACTACAGTATCCACTGAGTCACTACAGTATCCACTGAGTCACTACAGTATCCAACCTGAGTCACTACAGTATCCACCCTGAGTCACTACAGTATCCACCCTGAGTCACTACAGTATCCAGCCCGAGTCAGTACAGTATCCACTGAGTCACTACAATATCCATCCTGAGTCATTACAGTATCCACCCTGAGTCACTACAGTATCCACCCTGAGTCACTACAGCATCCAGCCCGAGTCACTATTGTTATTACGGGTCTCGTTCCGTGTATTGTTATTACGGGTCTCGTTCCGTGTATTGTTATTACGGGTCTCGTTCTGTGTATTGTTATTACGGGTCTCGTTCCGTGTATTGTTATTACGGGTCTCGTTCCGTGTATTGTTATTACGGGTCTCGTTCCGTGTATTGTTATTACGGGTCTCGTTCCGTGTATTGTTATTACGGGTCTCGTTCTGTGTATTGTTATTACGGGTCTCGTTCCGTGTATTGTTATTACGGGTCTCGTTCCGTGTGTTGTTATTACGGGTCTCGTCCCGTGTATTCAGATATGATAGCGAGTGGGGTTAGGGAAAGGTTAGGCTCAGATGTGATAGCGAGTGGGGTTAGGGTAAGGTTAGGTTCAGATATGCTAGCGAGTGGATAGGGTAAGGTTAGGTTCAGATATGCAAGAGAGTGGTTAGGGTAAGGTTAGGTTCAGATCGGATAGCGAGTGGGGTTAGGGTAAGATTACGTTCAGCTATGCTAGCAAGTGGTTAGGGTAAGGTTAGGTTCAGATATGCTAGCAAGTGGTTAGAGTAAGGTTAGGTTCAGATATGCTAACGAGCGGGGTTAGGATAAGGTTAGGTTCAGATGTGATAGTGAGTGGGGTTAGGGTAAGGTTAGGTTCAGATGTGTTAGCGAGAGGGAATAGGGTAAGGTTACGTTCAGATGTGCTAGCGAGAGGGGTTAGGGCAAGGTTAGGTTCAGATATGCTAGCGAGTGGGGTTTGTGTAAGGTTAGTTTCAGATGTGTTATTTAGAGGGGTTAGGGTAAGGATAGGTTCAGATGTTTTAGTGAGTGGGGTTAGGGTAAGGTTAGGTTCAGATGTGATAGTGAGTGGGGTTAGGGTAAGGTTAGGTTCAGATGTGTTAGCGAGAGGGAATAGGGTAAGGTTACGTTCAGATGTGATAGCGAGAGGAGTTAGGGTAAGGTTAGGTTCAGATATGCTAGTGAGTGGTTAGGGTAAGGTTAAGTTCAGATATGCTAGCGAGAGGGAATAGGGTAAGGTTACGTTCAGATGTGATAGCGAGAGGAGTTAGGGTAAGGTTAGTTTCAGATGTGATAGAGAGTTGGGTTAGGGTAAGGTTTAGAGTCAGAAGGAGATCAATACTTAATTTAGTATAACGTTGAGACACCTTTTTTTAAGAGTACAAACTTAATTTAAATTCCTTAAGAAACATGGGCCTTATTTGCAAACGCGTTGGTTTGTGCAGTTCTACTTAGCTTGATTACCTCTCCTCATTGCCATGTCTGATGCTGGGCTCTTTAGCTCCTCATTCTATTTCAGAGGCCAGAAGTGCAATATGAGGACGTGTTTTTGGCAAACCATCATTTTTAATGAGTTTATAAGTTGGTTGATTCGTCTCTATATTAAGTCACCACAGTACAGGAGCCTGCAGCAGACTGTATGCTGGAATGCTGAATGATCTCTTTAATGCAACCAAATTAGTGGGCTTCATTAGTAAATGTCTTACTTTCAAATAGTGTTATTGATGGCAACACACTTTTTAGTTTGAGTTAATGTTGTATTTGATATTTCAGGGTTAGAAATTAGCTCGGCGAACCACATTCATCCTCCACTACAGCATCCAGCCTGAGTCACTACAGTATCCACCCTGAGTCACTACAGTATCCAGCCTGAGTCACTACAGTATCCACCCTGAGTCACTACAGTATCCAGCCCGAGTCACTACAGTATCCACCCCGAGTCACTACAGTATCCACCCTGAGTCACTACAGTATCCAGCCAGAGTCACTACATTATCCACCCTGAGTCACTACAGTATCCACCCTGAGTCACTACAGTATCCACTGAGTCACTACCGTATCCAGCCCGAGTCACTACAGTATCCATCCTGAGTCACTACAGTATCCACCCTGAGTCACTCCAGCATCCAACCCGAGTCACTATTGTTATTACGGGTCTCGTTCCGTGTATTGTTATTACGGGTCTCGTTCCGTGTATTGTTATTACGGGTCTCGTTCCTTGTCTTGTTATTACAGGTCTCGTCCCGTGTATTGTTATTACGGGTCTCGTTCCGTGTATTGTTATTACGGGTCTCGTTCCTTGTCTTGTTATTACGGGTCTCGTCCCGTGTATTATTATTACGGGTCTCGTTCCGTGTATTGTTATTACGGGTCTCGTTCCGTGTATTGTTATTACGGGTCTCGTTCCGTGTATTGTTATTACAGGTCTCGTTCCTTGTCTTCTTATTACAGGTCTCGTCCCGTGTATTGTTATTACGGGTCTCGTTCCGTGTATTGTTATTACGGGTCTCGTTCCTTGTCTTGTTATTACGGGTCTCGTCCCGTGTATTATTATTACGGGTCTCGTTCCGTGTATTGTTATTACGGGTCTCGTCTCCTGTATTTATTAGAGGTTTACACCTCGCTCTTTGTTTGGGTTACAGCCCTGTGTTATATATGTGTGTTTGTTTTGGGCTTTGTCCCCATCATGTTCATGATGTACTCTATTTTAGGTAGTGAAATAAAAATATAAAAATCGTATTCCTGTGCCTGTCTCCTATCATTATTCAACGTGACAACTACACTCTCAGAAAAAAAGTGCTATCTAGATGTAGATGTAAAATGTTTTTTGGGGCTATCCTCATAGGAGAACCCTTTGAAGAACCCTTTTTGGTTCCAGGTAAAACCCTTCTGGGTTCCATGTAGAACCCATCCTACAGAGGGTTCTACATGGAACCAAAGGGGATTATTCTATGGGGACAGCTGAAGAACCCTTTTTGGAACCATTCTTTTTGTAAAAGTGTATGCGCAAACGCTTAGCTTGACACTATGCAAACAATGAAGAAAAACAAACTTTTAACCAGAGAGTGATGGAGAGTGAATCTTATAATGCATTTGTGCATGTTGTATTGGTAACAACTGAATTAAAAAACAATATTTTCAGTTGCTCTCATTGATTTCATTAATCTGTGTTTCTGTTTTGTGTATCCCTGAATACAACAATAGTTTTTACCTGTGAAGATATTCTTAAAAGGGTGCTAAAGTAATGAATAAATATAGATTTTAGAATCTGATCTAAAAGGAGCGATCCAAATATAATATAGAGGGGAAAGCTGACACCATAACAATTAAATGAAAACAATACAATATCAAGAATGGGGACCAAATGAAAACATAAGCACTTTGACAATAAAATCTTTCTCAGCATAATCCAGTGGGTTCATCCAAGTTAAATTGAGGCATATTAGTGAGTGGTTAGGGTAAGATTAGGTTCAGATATGCTAGCAGGTGGTTAGGGTAAGGTTGGGTTCAGATATGATAGTGAGTGGTTATGGTAAGGTTAGGTTCAGATGTGCTAGCGAGTGGGGTTAGGGTAAGGTCAGGTTCAGATGTGTTAGGGTAAGGTTAGGTTCAGATGTGAGAGTGGTTAGGGTAAGGTTAGGTTCAGATGTGAGAGTGGTTAGGGTAAGGTTAGGTTCAGATGTGTTAGTGAGAGTGGTTAGGGTAAGGTTAGGTTCAGATGTGTTAGTGAGAGGGGTTAGGGTAAAGTTAGGTTCAGATGTGAGAGGGGTTAGGGTAAGGTTAGGTTCGGATATGCTAGTGAGTGGTTAGGGTAAGGTTAGGTTCGGATATGCTAGTGAGTGGGGTTAGGGAAAGGTTAGGTTCAGATGTGTTATTTAGAGGGGTTAGGGTAAGGATAGGTTCAGATGTGTTAGCGAGAGGGGTTAGGGTAAGGTTAGGTTCAGATATGCTAGTGAGTGGTTAGTAAGATATGCCATTTAGCAGACGCTTTTATCCAAAGCGACTTACAGTCATGTGTGCATACATTCTACGTATGGGTGGTCCCGGGAATCGAACCCACTACCCTGGCGTTACAAGCGCCATGCCCTACCAACTGAGCTACAGGGTAAGGGTTAGGGTTAGGGTTAGGGTAACGTTAGGTTCAGATATGCTGGCGAGAGGGGTTAGGGTAAGGTTAGGATCAGATATGCTAGTGAGTGGTTAGGGTAAGGGTTAGGGTTAGGGTTAGGGTAACGTTAGGTTCAGATATGCTGGCGAAAGGGGTTAGGGTAAGGTTAGGTTCAGATGTGTTAGCGAGTGGGGTTAGGGTAAGGTTAATAATAATAATAATAATATAATATATGCCATTTAGCAGACGCTTTTATCCAAAGCGACTTACAGTCATGTGTGCATACATTCTACGTATGGGTGGTCCCGGGAATCGAAGTTAGGTTCAGATATGCTAGCGAGAGGGGTTAGGGTAACGTTAGGTTCAGATGTGTTAGCGAGTGAGGTTAAGGTAAGGTTTAAATATGCTTGTGATTGGGGTTAGGGTAAGGTTAGGATCAGATATGCTAATGAGTGGGGTTAGGGTAAGGTTAGGTTAGGTTCAATTGTGTTTGCGAGTGGGGTTAGGCTAAGGTTCAGATATGATAGCGAGTGGGGTTAGGGTAAGGTTAGGTTGAGATATGATAGCGAGTGGATAGGGTAAGGTTAGGTTCAGATATGCAAGAGAGTGGTTAGGGTAAGGTTAGGTTCAGCTATGCTAGCAAGTGGTTAGGGTAAGGTTTGGTTCAGATATGCTAGCAAGTGGTTAGAGTAAGGTTAGGTTCAGATATGCTAACGAGCGGGGTTAGGGTAAGGTTAGTTTCAGATGTGATAGAGAGTTGGGTTAGGGTAAGGTTTAAATATGCTTGTGATTGGGGTTAGGGTAAGGTTAGTTTCAGATGTGATAGAGAGTTGGGTTTGGGTAAGGTTTAAATATGCTTGTGATTGGGGTCAGGTTAAGGTTAGTTTCAGATGTGATAGAGAGTTGGGTTAGGGTAAGGTTTAAATATGCTTGTGATTGGGGTTAGGGTAAGGTTAGTTTCAGATGTGATAGAGAGTTGGGTTAGGGTAAGGTTAGTTTCAGATGTGATAGAGAGTTGGGTTAGGGTAAGGTTAGTTTCAGATATGCTAGCGAGAGGGGTTAGGGTAAGGTTAGTTTCAGATGTAATAGAGAGTTGGGTTAGGGTAAGGTTTAAATATCCTTGTGATTGGGGTTAGGGTAAGGTTAGTTTCAGATGTGATAGAGAGTTGGGTTAGGGTAAGGTTTAAATGTGCTTGTGATTGGGGTTAGGGTAAGGTTAGTTTCAGATGGCAATCAGAGACATGATGTTAATTTGCCAGAATTTGACATAATTATGCCATGACATTGAAGGTTGTGCAATGTAACAGCAATATTTATGCTTATGGATGCCACCCGTTCAATAAAATACAGAACAGTTCCGTATTTCACTGAAATAATAAATGTTTTGTTTTCAAAATTATAGTTTCTGGATTTGACCATATTAATGACCAAAGGCTCGTATTTCTGTGTGTTTATTATATTATAATTAAGTCTATGATTTGATATGTGATAGAGCAGTCTGACTTAGTAGTGGTAGGCAGTAGCACTCTCGTGAGCATTCATTCAAACAGCACTTTCCTGCATTTGCCAGCAGCTCTTCACAATGCTTGAAGCACAGAGCTGTTCATGACTTCAAGCCTATCAACTCCCGATATTAGGCTGGCAATATTATAGTGCCTATAAGAACATCCAATAGTCAAATGGAATATGAAATACAAATGGTATAAGAGAAATAGTCCTATAATAACTGCAACCTAAAACTTCTTAAAAACGGTGAATATTGAAGATTCATGTTAAAAGGAACCACCAGCTTTCATATGTTCTCATGTTCTGAGCAAGGAACTTAAAACGTTAGCGTTTTTACATGGCACATATTGCACTTTTACTTTCTTCTCCAACACTTTGTTTTTGCATTATTTAAACCAAATTGAACATGCTTCATTATTTATTTGAGGCTAAATCGATTTTTATTTATGTGTTATATTAAGTTAAAATAAAAGTGTTCATTAAGTATTGTGAGAATTGTCATTATTACAAATATATATATATATATATATATATACATATATATACATATATAAATTGGCCGATTAATCGGTATCAGCTTTTGTTGGTCCTCCAATAATTGCTATCGGTATCGGCATTGACAAATCATAATCAATCGACCTCTAGTACATACCCCAACCAGAAGCCATGGATTACAGGCAACATTCGCACTGAGCTAAAGGGTAGAGCTGCCGCTCTTTAACCCGGAAGATTTTTAAGAAATCCTGCTATGCCCTCCGACGAACCATTAAACAGGCAAAGTGTCAATACAGGACTAAAATCAAATCGTACTACACCGGCTCTGACGCTCGTCGGATGTGGCAGGGCTTGCAAACTATTACACACTACAAAGGGAAGCACAGGCGAGAGCTGCCAAGTGACACGAGCTTACCAGATGAGCTAAATAACTTCTATGCACGCTTCAAGGAAAGTAACACTGAAACATGCATGAGAGCATCAGCGGTTCTGGATGACGGTGTGATCACGCTCTCCACAGCCGATGTGAGTAAGACCTTTAAACAGGTCAACATTCACAAGGCCACAGGGCCAGATGGATTACCAGGACGAGTGCTCCGAGCATGCACTGACCAACTGGCAGGTGTCTTCTCTGACATTTTCAACCTCTCCCTGAGTCTATAATACAAACATATTTCAAGCAGACCACCACTGTGCCCAAGAACACTAAGGTAACCTGCCTAAATGACTACTGACCCATAGCACTCACGTCTGTAGCCATGAAATGTTTTGAAAGTGGAGCAGTTTGAGAGCTTCAAGTTCCTTGGTGTCCACATCACCAACAAACTAACATGGTTCAAGCACATCAAGACAGTCGTGAAGAGGGCAAAACAAAACCTATTCACCCTCAGGAGACTGAAAAGATTTGGCATGGGTCCTCAGATCCTCAAAAGGTTTTACAGCTGCCTGGTATGGTAACTGCTCGGCTCGGTTAGGTTCAGATGTGATAGTGAGTGGGGTTAGGGTATGGTTACGTTCAGATGTGCTAGCGAGAGGGGTTAGGGCAAGGTTAGGTTCAGATATGCTAGCGAGTGGGGTTTGTATAAGGTTAGGTTCAGATGTGTTATTTAGAGGGGTTAGGGTAAGGATAGGTTCAGATGTTTTAGCGAGAGGGGTTAGGGTAAGGTTAGTATCAGATGTGTTAGTGAGAGGGGTTAGGGTAAGGTTAAGATCAGATGTGTTATTTAGAGGGTTTAGGGTAAGGCAAAGTTCAGATGTGTTAACGAGTGGTTAGGGTAAAGTTAGGTTCAAATGTGAAAACGAAGGTTCAGATATGCTAGTGAGTGGTTAGGGTAAGGTTAAGTTCAGATATGCTAGCGAGAGGGGTTAGGGTAAGGTTAGTTTCAGATGTGATAGAGAGTTGGGTTAGGGTAAGGTTTAAATATGCTCTGAGTCAGAAGGAGATCAATACTTAATTTAGTATAACGTTGAGACACCTTTTTTTAAGAGTACAAACTTAATTTAAATTCCTTAAGAAACATGGGCCTTATTTGCAAACGCGTTGGTTTGTGCAGTTCTACTTAGCTTGATTACCTCTCCTCATTGCCATGTCTGATGCTGGGCTCTTTAGCTCCTCTTTCTATTTCAGGGGCCAGAAGTGCAATATGAGGACGTGTTTTTGGCAAACCATCATTTTTAATGAGTTTATAAGTTGGTTGATTCGTCTCTATATTAAGTCACCACAGTACAGGAGCCTGCAGCAGACTGTATGCTGGAATGCTGAATGATCTCTTTAATGCAACCAAATTAGTGGGCTTCATTAGTAAATGTCTTACTTTCAAATAGTGTTATTGATGGCAACACACTTTTTAGTTTGAGTTAATGTTGTATTTGATATTTCAGGGTTAGAAATTAGCTCGGCGAACCACATTCATCCTCCACTACAGCATCCAGCCTGAGTCACTACAGTATCCACCCTGAGTCACTACAGTATCCACCCTGAGTCACTACAGTATCCAGCCCGAGTCACTACAGTATCCACCCCGAGTCACTACAGTATCCAGCCTGAGTCACTACAGTATCCACCCTGAGTCACTACAGTATCCACCCTGAGTCACTACAGTATCCACCCTGAGTCACTACAGTATCCACCCTGAGTCACTACAGTATCCAGCCCGAGTCACTACAGTATCCACCCTGAGTCACTACAGTATCCAGCCCGAGTCACTGCAGTATCCACTGAGTCACTACAGTATCCACCCTGAGTCACTACAGTATCCACCCTGAGTCACTACAGTATCCAGCCAGAGTCACTACAGTATCCACTGAGTCACTACGGTAATCACCCTGAGTCACTACAGTATCCACCCTGAGTCACTACAGTATCCACCCTGAGTCACTACAGCATCCAGCCCGAGTCACTATTGTTATTACGGATCTCATCCCGTGTATTGTTATTACGGGTCTCGTTCCGTGTATTCAGATATGATAGCGAGTGGGGTTAGGGTAAGATTAGGTTCAGCTATGCTAGCAAGTGGTTAGGGTAAGGTTAGGTTCAGCTATGCTAGCAAGTGGTTAGAGTAAGGTTAGGTTCAGATATGCTAACGAGCGGGGTTAGGATAAGGTTAGGTTCAGATGTGATAGTGAGTGGGGTTAGGGTATGGTTACGTTCAGATGTGCTAGCGAGAGGGGTTAGGGCAAGGTTAGGTTCAGATATGCTAGCGAGTGGGGTTTGTGTAAGGTTAGGTTCAGATGTGTTATTTAGAGGATTTAGGGTAAGGATAGGTTCAGATGTTTTAGCGAGAGGGGTTAGGGTAAGGTTAGTATCAGATGTGTTAGTGAGAGGGGTTAGGGTAAGGTTAAGATCAGATGTGTTATTTAGAGGGGTTAGGGTAAGGTTAGGTTCAGATGTGTTCGTGAGAGGGGTTAGGGTAAGGCAAAGTTCAGATGTGTTAACGAGTGGTTAGGGTAAAGTTAGGTTCAAATGTGAAAACGAAGGTTCAGATGTGTTAGGGAGAAGGGTTAGGATAAGGTTAGGTTGGGTTCAGACATGTTAGTGAGAGGGGTTTGGGCAGGTTAGGTTCAGATGTGATAGCGAGAGGAGATATGGTAAGGTTAGGTTCAGATATGCTAGTGAGTGGTTAGGGTAAGGTTAAGTTCAGATATGCTAGCGAGAGGGGTTAGGGTAAGGTTAGTTTCAGATGTGATAGAGAGTTGGGTTAGGGTAAAGTTTAAATATGCTCTGAGTCAGAGGGAGATCAATACTTAATGTAGTATAATGTTGAGACACCTTTTTTTTAAGAGTACAAACTTAATTTCAATTCCTTAAGTAACACGGGCCTTATTTGCAAACGCGTTGGTTTGTGCAGTTCTACTTGGCTTGATTACCTCTCCTCATTGCCATGTCTGATGCTGGGCTCTTTAGCTCCTCTTTCTATTTCAGGGGCCAGAAGTGCAATATGAGGACGTGTTTTTGGCAAACCATCATTTTTAATGAGTTTATAAGTTGGTTGATTCCTCTCTATATTAAGTCACCACAGTACAGGAGCCTGCAGCAGACTGTATGCTGGAATGCTGAATGATCTCTTTAATGCAACCAAATTAGTGGGCTTCATTAGTAAATGTCTTACTTTCAAATAGTGTTATTGATGGCAACACACTTTTTAGTTTGAGTTAATGTTGTATTTGATATTTCAGGGTTAGAAATTAGCTCGGCGAACCACATTCAATCTCCACTACAGCATCCAGCCTGTCACTACAGTATCCACCCTGAGTCACTACAGTATCCACCCTGAGTCTCTACAGTATCCAGCCCGAGTCACTACAGTATCCACCCCGAGTCACTACAGTATCCACCCTGAGTCACTACAGTATCCAGCCAGAGTCACTACATTATCCACCCTGAGTCACTACAGTATCCACCCTGAGTCACTACAGTATCCACTGAGTCACTACCGTATCCAGCCCGAGTCACTACAGTATCCATCCTGAGTCACTACAGTATCCACCCTGAGTCACTCCAGCATCCAACCCGAGTCACTATTGTTATTACGGGTCTCGTTCCGCGTATTGTTATTACGGGTCTCGTCCCGTGTATTGTTATTACGGGTCTCGTTCCGTGTATTGTTATTACGGGTCTCGTTCCGTGTATTGTTATTACGGGTCTCGTTCCGTGTATTGTTATTACGGGTCTCGTTCCGTGTATTGTTATTACAGGTCTCGTCCCGTGTATTGTTATTACGGGTCTCGTTCCGTGTATTGTTATTACGGGTCTCGTTCCTTGTCTTGTTATTACGGGTCTCGTCCCGTGTATTATTATTACGGGTCTCGTTCCGTGTATTGTTATTACGGGTCTCGTCTCGTGTATTTATTAGAGGTTTACACCTCGCTCTTTGTTTGGGTTACAGCCCTGTGTTATATATGTGTGTTTGTTTTGGGCTTTGTCCCCATCATGTTCATGACGTACTCTATTTTAGGTAGTGAAATAAAAATATAAAAATCGTATTCCTGTGCCTGTCTCCTATCATTATTCAACGTGACAACTACACTCTCAGAAAAAAAGTGCTATCTAGATGTAGATGTAAAATGTTTTTTGGGGCTATCCTCATAGGAGAACCCTTTGAAGAACCCTTTTTGGTTCCAGGTAAAACCCTTCTGGGTTCCATGTAGAACCCATCCTACAGAGGGTTCTACATGGAACCAAAGGGGATTATTCTATGGGGACAGCTGAAGAACCCTTTTTGGAACCATTCTTTTTGTAAAAGTGTATGCGCAAACGCTTAGCTTGACACTATGCAAACAATGAGGAAAAACAAACTTTTAACCAGAGAGTGATGGAGAGTGAATCTTATAATGCATTTGTGCATGTTGTATTGGTAACAACTGAATTAAAAAACAATATTTTCAGTTGCTCTCATTGATTTCATTAATCTGTGTTTCTGTTTTGTGTATCCCCTGAATACAACAATAGTTTTTACCTGTGAAGATATTCTTAAAAGGGTGCTAAAGTAATGAATAAATATAGATTTTAGAATCTGATCTAAAAGGAGCGATCCAAATATAATATAGAGGGAAAGCTGACACCATAACAATTAAATGAAAACAATACAATATCAAGAATGGGGACCAAATGAAAACATAAGCACTTTGACAATAAAATCTTTCTCAGCATAATCCAGTGGGTTCATCCAAGTTAAATTGAGGCATATTAGTGAGTGGTTAGGGTAAGATTAGGTTCAGATATGCTAGCAGGTGGTTAGGGTAAGGTTGGGTTCAGATATGATAGTGAGTGGTTATGGTAAGGTTAGGTTCAGATGTGCTAGCGAGTGGGGTTAGGGTAAGGTCAGGTTCAGATGTGTTAGGGTAAGGTTAGGTTCAGATGTGAGAGTGGTTAGGGTAAGGTTAGGTTCAGATGTGAGAGTGGTTAGGGTAAGGTTAGGTTCAGATGTGTTAGTGAGAGTGGTTAGGGTAAGGTTAGGTTCAGATGTGTTAGTGAGAGGGGTTAGGGTAAAGTTAGGTTCAGATGTGAGAGGGGTTAGGGTAAGGTTAGGTTCGGATATGCTAGTGAGTGGTTAGGGTAAGGTTAGGTTCGGATATGCTAGTGAGTGGGGTTAGGGAAAGGTTAGGTTCAGATGTGTTATTTAGAGGGGTTAGGGTAAGGATAGGTTCAGATGTGTTAGCGAGAGGGGTTAGGGTAAGGTTAGGTTCAGATATGCTAGTGAGTGGTTAGTAATATATGCCATTTAGCAGACGCTTTTATCCAAAGCGACTTACAGTCATGTGTGCATACATTCTACGTATGGGTGGTCCCGGGAATCGAACCCACTACCCTGGCGTTACAAGCGCCATGCTCTACCAACTGAGCTACAGGGTAAGGGTTAGGGTTAGGGTTAGGGTAACGTTAGGTTCAGATATGCTGGCGAGAGGGGTTAGGGTAAGGTTAGGTTCAGATATGCTAGTGAGTGGTTAGGGTAAGGGTTAGGGTTAGGGTTAGGGTAACGTTAGGTTCAGATATGCTGGCGAAAGGGGTTAGGGTAAGGTTAGGTTCAGATGTGTTAGCGAGTGGGGTTAGGGTAAGGTTAATAATAATAATAATAATATAATATATGCCATTTAGCAGACGCTTTTATCCAAAGCGACTTACAGTCATGTGTGCATACATTCTACGTATGGGTGGTCCCGGGAATCGAAGTTAGGTTCAGATATGCTAGCGAGAGGGGTTAGGGTAACGTTAGGTTCAGATGTGTTAGCGAGTGAGGTTAAGGTAAGGTTTAAATATGCTTGTGATTGGGGTTAGGGTAAGTTTAGGATCAGATATGCTAATGAGTGGGGTTAGGGTAAGGTTAGGTTAGGTTCAATTGTGTTTGCGAGTGGGGTTAGGCTAAGGTTCAGATATGATAGCGAGTGGGGTTAGGGTAAGGTTAGGTTGAGATATGATAGCGAGTGGATAGGGTAAGGTTAGGTTCAGATATGCAAGAGAGTGGTTAGGGTAAGGTTAGGTTCAGATGTGATAGCGAGTGGGGTTAGGGTAAGATTAGGTTCAGATATGCTAACGAGCGGGGTTAGGGTAAGGTTAGTTTCAGATGTGATAGAGAGTTGGGTTAGGGTAAGGTTTAAATATGCTTGTGATTGGGGTTAGGGTAAGGTTAGTTTCAGATGTGATAGAGAGTTGGGTTAGGGTAAGGTTTAAATATGCTTGTGATTGGGGTCAGGTTAAGGTTAGTTTCAGATGTGATAGAGAGTTGGGTTAGGGTAAGGTTTAAATATGCTTGTGATTGGGGTTAGGGTAAGGTTAGTTTCAGATGTGATAGAGAGTTGGGTTAGGGTAAGGTTAGTTTCAGATGTGATAGAGAGTTGGGTTAGGGTAAGGTTAGTTTCAGATATGCTAGCGAGAGGGGTTAGGGTAAGGTTAGTTTCAGATGTAATAGAGAGTTGGGTTAGGGTAAGGTTTAAATATCCTTGTGATTGGGGTTAGGGTAAGGTTAGTTTCAGATGTGATAGAGAGTTGGGTTAGGGTAAGGTTTAAATGTGCTTGTGATTGGGGTTAGGGTAAGGTTAGTTTCAGATGGCAATCAGAGACATGATGTTAATTTGCCAGAATTTGACATAATTATGCCATGACATTGAAGGTTGTGCAATGTAACAACAATATTTATGCTTATGGATGCCACCCGTTCAATAAAATACAGAACAGTTCCGTATTTCACTGAAATAATAAATGTTTTGTTTTCAAAATTATAGTTTCTGGATTTGACCATATTAATGACCAAAGGCTCGTATTTCTGTGTGTTTATTATATTATAATTAAGTCTATGATTTGATATGTGATAGAGCAGTCTGACTTAGCAGTGGTAGGCAGTAGCACTCTCGTGAGCATTCATTCAAACAGCACTTTCCTGCATTTGCCAGCAGCTCTTCACAATGCTTGAAGCACAGAGCTGTTCATGACTTCAAGCCTATCAACTCCCGATATTAGGCTGGCAGTATTATAGTGCCTATAAGAACATCCAATAGTCAAATGGAATATGAAATACAAATGGTATAAGAGAAATAGTCCTATAATAACTGCAACCTAAAACTTCTTAAAAACGGTGAATATTGAAGATTCATGTTAAAAGGAACCACCAGCTTTCATATGTTCTCATGTTCTGAGCAAGGAACTTAAAACGTTAGCGTTTTTACATGGCACATATTGCACTTTTACTTTCTTCTCCAACACTTTGTTTTTGCATTATTTAAACCAAATTGAACATGCTTCATTATTTATTTGAGGCTAAATCGATTTTTATTTATGTGTTATATTAAGTTAAAATAAAAGTGTTCATTCATTGGTCCTCCAATAATTGCTATCGGTATCGGCATTGACAAATCATAATCAATCGACCTCTAGTACATACCCCAACCAGAAGCCATGGATTACAGGCAACATTCGCACTGAGCTAAAGGGTAGAGCTGCCGCTCTTTAACCCGGAAGATTTTTAAGAAATCCTGCTATGCCCTCCGACGAACCATTAAACAGGCAAAGTGTCAATACAGGACTAAAATCAAATCGTACTACACCGGCTCTGACGCTCGTCGGATATGGCAGGGCTTGAAACCATTACAGACTACAAAGGGAAGCACAGCCGAGAGCTGCCTAGTGACACGAGCTTACCAGATGAGCTAAATAACTTCTATGCACGCTTCAAGGAAAGTAACACTGAAACATGCATGAGAGCATCAGCGGTTCTGGATGACGGTGTGATCATGCTCTCCACAGCCGATGTGAGTAAGACCTTTAAACAGGTCAACATTCACAAGGCCACAGGGCCAGATGGATTACCAGGACGAGTGCTCCGAGCATGCACTGACCAACTGGCAGGTGTCTTCACTGACATTTTCAACCTCTCCCTGAGTCTATAATACCAACATATTTCAAGCAGACCACCACTGTGCCCAAGAACACTAAGGTAACCTGCCTAAATGACTACTGACCCATAGCACTCACGTCTGTAGCCATGAAATGTTTTGAAAGTGGAGCAGTTTGAGAGCTTCAAGTTCCTTGGTGTCCACATCACCAACAAACTAACATGGTTCAAGCACATCAAGACAGTCGTGAAGAGGGCAAAACAAAACCTATTCACCCTCAGGAGACTGAAAAGATTTGGCATGGGTCCTCAGATCCTCAAAAGGTTTTACAGCTGCCTGGTATGGTAACTGCTCGGCCTCCGATCGCATTGCACTACAGAGAGTAGTGCGTACGTCCTAGTACATCACCGGGGCCAAGCTTCCTACCATCCAGGACCTCACCAGGCGGTGTCAGAAGAAGGCCCTAAAAATTGTCAAAGACTCCAGTCACCCTAGTCATAGACTGTTCTCTCTGCTACTGCACGGCAAGCGGTACCAGAGCGCCAAATCTAGGTCCAAGATGCTTCTATGCACCCCCAAGCACTAAGACTCCTGATCATCTAATCAAATGGCTACCCAGACTATTTGCATTGCCCCCCCCACACACACCTTCTACACTACTGCTACTCTCTGTTATTATCTATGCATAGTCAATTTAATAACTCTACCTACATTTAGATATTACCTCAATTACCTCGACACCGGTGTCCCCCGCACATTGACTCTGTACCGGTACCTCCAGTATATAGCTTCTTTATTGTTATTTACTGCTACTCTTTAATTGTTTGTTACTTTTATCTCTTACTTTTTTAAGGTATTTTCTTAAAACTGCATTGTTGGTTAAGGGCTTGTAAGTAAGCATTTCACTGTAAGGTCTACACCTGTTGTATTCGGCACATAACAAATACAATTGTATTTTATTTTAATTGTAATTTTCCTAAGTCCCTCTTTGTGGCACCTGACCACACGACTGAACAGTAGTCCAGGTGCAACAATGTTGATGGTGTTGTTAAGATGGCAGAGCAATGCTTTATTATAGACAAACTTCTCATCTTAGCTACTGTTGTGTCAACATGACAGTTTACTCCAAGCAGCTTAGTCTCCTCAACTTGCTCAATTTCCACATTATTATTATTTCCACATTATCCATTACAATATTAGAGGTTCAGGGTTTAGTGAATAATTTGTCCCAAATACAATGCTTTTTGTTTATGAAATATTTAGGACTAACTTATTTCTAGCCACTCGTTCTGAAACTAACTGCAACTCTTTGTTAAGTGTTGCAGTCATTTCAGTCGCTGTAGTAGCTGACGTGTATAGTTTTGAGTCATCCACATACATAGAGACTTCACTTAAAGCTAGTGGTGTGTCGTTAGTAAAGATTTTAAAAATTAAGGGGCAAAACAGCTACCTTGGAGAGGTTTCCATTAAAGAACACCCTCTGTGTTCTGTTAGACAGGTAACTATTTATCTACAATATAGCAGGGGGTGTAAAGCCATAACACATACATTATAGCAGGGGGTGTAAAGCCATAACACATACATTATAGCAGGGTTGTATAAAGCCATAACACATACATTATAGCAGGGGGTGTAAAGCCATAACACATATATTTTTTCCAGCAGTAGACTATGATCAATAATGTCAAAAGTCTAAAAAAAACAGCCCCCACAATATTTTTATCACACATTTCTCTCAGCCAATAACCAATCATTTGTAGAAGTGCTGTGCTTGTTGAATAATCCTTCCTTATAAGCGTGTCGAAAGTCTGTTGTCAATTTTTGTACTGTAAAATAGCATTGTATCTGGTCAAACACAATTTTTTCCAAAAGTTTACTAAAGATTGGTTACAGGCTGATTGGTTGGCTATTTGAGCCAGTTAAGGGGCCTTTACTATACTTGGGTAGCGGAATGACTTTTGCTTCCCTCGAGGCCTGAGGGCACATACTTTCTAGTAGGCTTAAATTGAAGATATGGCAAATAGGAGTGGCAATATCCTCCGATATTATCCTCAGTAATTTTCCATCCAAGTTGTCAGACCCTGGTGGCTTGTCATTGTTGACAGACAACAATACATTTTTCACCTCTTCCACACTCACTTTACATAATACAAAATTACAACGCTTGTCTTTTATCATTTGGAAAGTTATACTTGGATGTGTAGTGTTTGCGTTTGTTGCAAGTTATGCCTAAATTTACTAATCTTGCCAATGAAAAATCATTAAAGTAGTTGGCAATATTTGTTGAACCTTTATTTAACGAGGCAAGTCAGTTAAGAGCAAATTCTTATTTGCAACGACGGCCTATTTTGTGTAGATCATTGACAAAATAATTACAATTAAATCCATTTGAATCCCACTTTGTAAGAATAAAATGTTAATAATCCAAGGTGGGTGAATACTGTATGATCTACATCAGTATGTAAATTACATAATTAGCTAAATTAAATAACATTGCCTACTTTGGGGGCTATTAAAATTAAGTAGGCATCAATCCCATCTCTGTACACAGGGATTTGACAATTGTTTTTACGAAAAAAATAAAATAATTTTGATTAGGATAAAATTATTTGAGAGAAACTTGTTTTTGGCCAATTCTTGTGCTGACCTATTATTTTCTGTGAGAAAGATTTTGAGACTAAAAGTTTTCTTACTTAATCAACAGTCAGAAAATTAGTCAACGTGTTCATTGACCGACTTTGCTACTCCCAAAGCCGTAAAACTAAGATTGGTTTGAGGAATGAATAGAAAAAAATGAACAATAAATGAACAATTCAGACAGTGAGGGTGCATTTATTTGAATTTGGAGCGGCTCCTTACCCACAGAGAGGAGGCTGTGATTTGAATGGTGTATGAGGTAGTTGGGTTGGCTGAGTATCAAATAGGAGAGTTATCTCTGATAATATTGGCAGATAAGGTTTATGGCAGCGCTTCATAGGTCTATCTGATACGGTGGTACTAAGGGACAAAGGAAAATTCCAGAATTAGATGACTGACTAATCAGTTCTGAGATCATGTCATGATGCATTCTGGTTGCACTTTGTTGTAATTTGGAGATTTGAAACCACATTTTTATAAAGCCTCACACACAGTTTTGAGTAATTAATGCATTGATTTCACCGAGAACAAATAAAAGTGAAATGTAAGGTTTTCAATTTAATTGGGATTAAAATTCCAGATAATTCCAGATACTTGACAACAATAATTTAGAGAAAACTCAATAATGAACACTGCTACTGCAAAATGTTTTCAAAAGAAAATTTGCCACCACAAATTTGTCAAATTGGTCTTCCAACACCAAGTCTACATGACAAGGCAAACAAACAAAGAGCTTTGTGTGTTGTTTGTCGTGGAACAAGATGATTCATATCATGTGGTTTTGCGCTGCACACATTTGAAAAGACAATGAAAATGCATCAAGAAACAAACATTGGCACACGTTCATCAAAAGTTTCACCAGGTAAAAACCAAACAAACACAACATGCTGTTTAAGGGGAGAAATCGGTCACCTTAAATCCCCCTACCATTGACAGTGTGACCAGACTGGCAGAGAGTCGGAGGGTGGACTGCCAGGGGTTAAGGGGTTAAGGGGGAGGGGCTCTGTAAGTCATACTGCCGTTTTGGATCAGCGGGTTCATAAATAATGTGGGACAGAGATAAATAGAGTATGACAGGCAATCAGTTACACATGTCATCCAAGGACACTAGCCACAAGACTACTGGACCGTGACACACTGCTGCGCTGAGTGAGGTTCGTTGTCTGAGGGGACGCCACTGAACACTCGTCTCTCCGAGGGGGACAAACATAGACCAGGTAAGAGACCTTTGACCTTTGAAGCAGGTTTACAGATATTGGCGCAGATTATGTGATGATGAGGTCGTCAGCTATTTGGGGGAAACAGTACTTTATCAGCAACAACATTAATCCTTTCACATATCAAAATGGCAATATCTGTCCATGAGGAAAACTACACCGGACCAAAATATAAATGCAAAGTATTGGTCCCATGTTTCATGAGCTGAAATAAAAGATCCCAGAGATGTTCCATATGCACAAAAAGCTTATTTCTCTCAAATTTTGTGCACACATTTTTACTTCCCTCTTAGTGAGCCTTTCTCCTTAGCCAAGATAAGCCATCCACCTGACAGGTGTGGTATATCAAGAAGCTGATTGAATAGCATGATTATTACACAGGTGTACCTTGTGCTGGGGGGAGGGGGCAACAAAATGGCACTAAATTGTGCAGTTTTGTCACATAACACAATGCTATAATCTCGGGTTCTAGAATTTAATGTTCATTTCTCTACCATAAGCCACCTCCAATGTCATTTTAGAGTATTTGGCAGTACATCCAACCGGCATCACAACCACAGACCACATGTAACCACGCCAGCCCTGGACCTCCACATCCGGCTTCTTCTCTGCGAGATCGTCTGAGACCAGAAACCCGGACAGCTGATGATACTGTGGGTTTGCACAACCAAAGAATTTCTGGACAAACTGTCAGAAAACCGTAATGATCATGCTTTTTAATCAGCTGTGAGGTGGATGGACTTTCAAATATGTGCACAAAAATTATGCATATGAAACATTTCTTGAATCTTTTATTTCAGCTCATGAAACATGGGACCAACACTTTTTGCGTTTATATTTCTGTTCAGTGTATTTACGAATCCTTGTCTTTGGGATGGGGGGGGGGGTGCTGCCTTGTCCCAATGTGATCACAGTGTGTGTATGTTTAATGTTCCATTGGTGTCAAAGATTATAGGTTGAGCGGTTATATAGAAAGAGCCATGAAGCTGCTGGGAGCCTGCTTCTGGGCCTGTTGCTGGCCGGGGACTTGAGCCTGGCTCAGGAGAAAGATGGAGTAGAGGAACCAGCCGAGGAGGCGACTGCAGAAGATGACGAGGCTGCAGCGGAGTTGATGGCAGAGCCCGAGAGTCCTGGGACAGAAGTTGGACCACCTAACAACCGGCAACCTTGTACCATGTGGATGGGAGGAGTGCCAGGCACTTCAGGGCACAGTGGGAAACAAGGGAGAGACGGGAGAGATGGGCATGATAGCCCACGAGAAGAGAAAGGAGATACAGGAAATTACTTACTTGTCATTTTTATCCATGAGGCACAGTCAATTAACATCAATACAGACATCTGTGAGGTTCTGTGTTATGCACTATAGCCCGTTACCATATCATATGTGATTGAATATTATCTGCTGTTGGCTTGTGTGGTTGTATGTGTTATGCAACATAGCTGACATGAGACATTAACAGTTTCAGGGCCATGGGCCTTTCTCGTGATGGAAAAATACAGAATAACATAAAGACAGGAACTGTGCAATTAGTTGCGAGGGACACATACAGAACGTAGTGAAGAGAACAAACGGTCTTTTGTTAAATAACAGGAGCCAGGTGTGTGATAACTGTATCAAGTGTAGGAGCGCATAGATATTCTTCACAACTACAAAGACTGACCGCTGAAGCACCTAGGGGGCTGGGACCAGCTTGGGCGCCAACAATCAACGATAGGCTGGGTGAGTTTAAACCAAGCTCAGTCTCTACTCTGTGACAGGCCGGCTCGGAAGCAGGAACTACTTCTGTCAGAGTATATTATAATAACTTTATCAGGAACATGTCAGTTCTCTGTTCTACCCTGCGTGGTGTTACAGCGAACCCGTATATACGAAAATTGCATTTACCACTTATTTCTTAGCTAATAAAAAATACACAGTATACAATCGGTGACTCAATGTCATATTTATCCTGATACCAGATTCGATTGACGCAACCCTTAACACATCTAAATCCTCCCTGACTCTGGTCTTTGTGTGTATAGGTGAAGCATGGCGACAACGGCCCTCTGGGTCCTTGTGGTTTCCCGAGCAACCCTGGTCTGAATGGGGCGTAGGGCGAGAGTGTCCTGTCGTATCACTCTTCCTTCAGCGTGGGCCTGACAGATCCTGTCCCTGCCTCCAACGTGCCCATCCACTTCAACAAATTATTTCACAACGAGCAACTCGTGAGCAGGAAGGTCCACTACTCCCGCCTTGGGGTCTACTTCTTCACGTACCACATCACCGTCTACACCAAAGATCCTCGTGTGAGCCTGTTCAAGAACGACAAGCCCATCATGTTCACCTATAACCAGTACTACAAGGGCAATGTTGATCATGCCTCTGGGGCTATCACACTGAGGCTGGAGTCTGGGGGCGAGGTGTGGCTGCAGATCTACAGAAGCGTTTGGAGGGGGGGGGGGTGTATGCAGACAACACCAACGACTCCACCTTCTCCGGGTTTCGTTTGCATCCCGACATGGGAGCGTGGAAGGCCAGGAGGAGACTTCGCTCTGTTGAACTTGGTAGATACTGAGGTTATGCGGGTCTTGAAGGGAGATATTGAGACTTGGGTAGGTTGTATCATCTTTTCCCTGACTGTTCTATAGGCCTCCGTTGCCCAATGACTGGTCTGAGGGGGGAGCGGTAACAAGTTGTTTCTTACATTATTACATTTTCAAAAAGATGCACTGAATATTTTTAACTTATCAAATGTGGGTTTTAAAATGTTGGTTCTATATCTATTGGATTCTAGCATTTAAGATACATTAATGCAATACTATATTTAATATACAATTGAATAACAAAGTTGTGCACAGAAACAGCTTATGACCTAGATGGCTTTATGACTGTGTCACATCATATGGGGGCAGTGTCTGTGAAAAAAAATGTGTTACAGTAAAAATGAAGTCAGCTATGCTTTCTTTGTCAGATAGCCATTTTGCATCGTAGTGGTTTGTAAACAAGATTAGCAACGGAGTTTTACTTTGCTGATAAAATAGGGACATGGCAGGTTTGAGCAAGTATCCCCAACACTTTGGGAGTGTGGCAGGCCAGTCACCCTTCAGACATTTGGTGGATCCCATTTAGCCAACCAGTCGGTCACGGTTTGTCAGTAGTATATCCTATTTCTGGTTTGATGACCATGGCCATACAACTGTGCTAAGGGGAATTATATCCCTCCCTTCTCCCCTTACGCCTGGCTGAAAAGTATCATGAGAATATTTATTTGGAAATCAACTCTACGGAGAAAAGAGACAGAATCTAAAAGTTGTAATGTACTATATCAACATTCAGTTATCTTTCTCATAATATATAGTTAATTGGCAGATGCAATCCCCAAACTGACAACATCTTCATTCTAATAAAACCCTGCTCGGACGTTTAGCTGTGCCTGTCTCTATGTCAACACTGATGCTGAAATAGAAACTGGAGATCGGTGTAAACTACTGTACTGTGTGCAGTAGCTTCTAGCAGTGACCTGGGTACTCTACCTCCAGGTCTAGAGCCAATGGGTGACCATGTACATTGCATCACTTGCTCGTGGACCAATTAGAACTAAGCTATGTTCGTCCTGGATAATCTATCGTGCTAAGACTAAATAGTAATGAAACAACATCATGATGCTCTTGGCCACTTAAACGGTCAGACTAGTCAGGCACACAGTAGGAATAGATGTGTGCTAAGAAATAACTGCCTTATGGAGATGTGTGGAGACAACTGCCTTGTTCAGGGACGTGATATCAAATACTGATATACAGTTGAAGTCAGAAGTTTACATACACCTCAGCCAAATACATTTAAACTCAGTTTTGCACTATTCCTGACATTTAATCCTAGGTTTAGGTCTGTTTTTAGGTTAGTTGAGATCACCACTTTATTTTAAGAATATAAAATGTCAGAATAATATTAGAGAAAATGAATTATTTCAGCTTTTATTTCTTTCATCACATTCCCAGTGGGTCAGAAGTTTACATACGCTCAATTAGTATTTGGTAGCATTGACTTTAAATTGTTTAACTTAGGTAAAACGTTTCGGGTAGCCTTCCACAAGCTTCCCACAATAAATTGGGTGAATTTGTGCCCATTCCTCCTGACAGAGCTGGTGTAACTGAGTCAGGTGTGTAGGCCTCCTTGCTCGCACACGCTTTTTCAGTTCTGCCCACACATTTTCTATAGGATGGAGGTCAGGGCTTTGTGATGGCCACTCCAATACCTTGACTTTGTGGTCTTTAAGCCATTTTGTCAAAACTTTGGAAGTATGCTTGTGGTCATTGTCCATTTGGAAGACCCATTTGTGACCAAGCTTTAACTTCCTGACTGATGTCTTGAGATGTTGCTTCAATATATCCATATAATATTAATTACTCATGAAGCCATCTATTTTGTGAAGTGCACCAGTACCTCCTGCAGCAAAGCACCCGCACAACATGATGCTGCCACCCCCGTGCTTCACGGTTGGGGTGGTGTTCTTCGGCACGCAAGACTCCCCTTTTTCCTCCAAACATAACAATGGTAATTATGGCCAAACAATTCTTTTTTTGTTTCATCAGACCAGAGGACGTTTCTCCAAAAAGTACAATCTTTGTCCTCATGTAGAGTTGCAAACCGTAGTCTGGCTTTTTTATGGCGGTTTTGGAGCAGTGGCTTCTTCCTTGCCGAGATGCCTTTCAGGTTATGTCGATATAGGACTCGTTTTGCTGTGGATATAAATACTTTTGTAAACGTTTCCTACGGGTTTCTTCACAAAGTACCTTTGCAGTTGTTCTGGGATTGATATGCACTATTTGCACCAATGTACAGTCACCTCTAAGAGATAGAATGTGTCTCCACCCTGAGCGGTATGACGGCCATGGTGTTTATACTTGCGTACTATTGTTTGTGCAGATGAATGTGGTACCTTCAGGCATTTGGAAATTGCTCCCAAGGATGAACCATACTTGTGGAGGTCTACAATTTATTTTCTGAGGTATTGGCTGATTTCTTTTGATTTTCCCATGATGTCATGCAAAGAGGCACTTAGTTTGAAGGTAGGACTTGAAATACATCCACAGGTACACCTCCAATTGACTCAAATGATGTCAATTAGCCTATCAGAAACTTCTAAAGCCATGTCATCATTTTATGGAATTTTACAAGCTGTTTAAAGGCAGTCAACTTATTGTAAATACACTTCTGACCCACTGGAATTGTGATAGATTATTTCACTGTCTGTAAACAATTAATGGAAAAATTACTTGTGTCATGCAAAACTATAGTTTTTAACAAGAAATTTGTGGAGTGGTTGAAAAACTATTTTTAATGACCTAAGTGTATGTGAACTTCCGACTTCAAATGTTTTTGACTGGGTTTCCTATGTGTTGGTTTTCTAGTTGACAGACACTTATTGATTGATAAGAAACCAGACCAATGACAGAAGTTACATTTAGGTCATTTAGCAGACGTTCTCATCCAGAGCAATTTACAGGAGCAAATAGGGTTAAGTGCCCAGCTGAAGGGCACATCAACAGATATCTATTCCAGTCGGCTCAGAGATTCGAACCAGTGACCTTTTCCCGATGCTGTTCTTAACACCTGCCTATCAAGGCCCCACTGGTAAATTCATTCCCATCTCCTGTTTGATGTTCTACGTCGCTACCCAAGTTAACGTAATATTGCTAATGCAATTGTGACGATCAAAGACCGCTGAAATGTGAACATGAGTATTTTATGCCTCACCACGGTTCTCTTAAAAATGCCATAACTCCTTACAATAACAAATGGTAGAAAATACAGAATTGCTGGTGAATGTGCAGTATTCACAACCCTGGACTTTTTTCACATTGTGTTGTGTTACAGAATGAATATAAAATGGATTAAATTTCAATGTTTTATCACTGGTTTACACACAATACCCCATAACGTCAAAGTGGAATTATGTTTAAAGAAATATATAAAATTAAAATGTATAAAAAGTGAAAAGCTTAAATGTCTTGAGTCATTAAGTATTCAACCTTTTTGTTATGGCTTAAATACATCACAACATAATGTGGAGTAAGTCTAAGAGTATGACTACTTTCTGAAGGCACTGTTAATTAAATGCTTATGAAATAATCTCACATTCATTGCCACCATCACATCATTAATAAAGGGGAACTATTCATGCATGTGTCCACTGATTGGATTTATAAGAATATTTGGAAGATAAATACACAAAGCAGAGAAAGAGGACGAGAGGACAATACAGTACTAAAGGTTAGGAGGACAATACAGTACTAACGATCAATGTAAATAGTGTTTTTTTCTGTAATGGGGAATTATTGATTAATGGGTCAGAGACATGGGAGGAATTTTTCTATACAGTGAGCCTGAAATAGGATACTTGTTATTTGGCCATTGGCCCAGTTTTATTGCAAGGACTTCTAATTGGTCAACCACAGGCTAGGGCTGAGTTATAAAACTAGATCATGTCCCTTTGTTCTGTGGAGAGAATCACTGGGGACAGGGGAGTATGAACATCTACCTCTCTGCATGGATTCGCCCTCTTTGAATAAGAATAAACCTTTTTTCCTCCCCCTGATTTGCTTTGGGGTCTGTGTTATTGAAGAGTAACAACTGCTAATATATTCATACTGTATTTCCTGAATAAAACCACAAATCTAAATTCTGAGGAACATCACAATGCAAACCACGTGATGAGCTCACAGTTTAATCAGATGGAAATCAGCAGTGAAAGAGCAGGAATCAAGTCTATTCAGTAACTGTGCAAAATGTGGGCCTCCCGAGTGGAGCAGCGGTCTAAGGCACTACATAGTAGTGCTAGAGGTGTCACTATAGACATGGGTTGGTCCCAGGCTCTGTCGCAGGCGGCCGTGACCGGGAGACCCATGAAGTGTTGCACAATAGGCTCAGCGTTAGGGGAGGGTTTGGGTGGCCGGGACGTCCTTGTCCCATCACGCTCTAGCGTCTCCTTGTGGTGGGCCGGGCTCATGGATGCTGACTGGTTGCCAGTTGTATGGTGTTACCTCCAACACATTGGTACAGCTGGCTTCCGAGTTACGAAGCAGCGCTGCTTGGCAGGGTGGTGTTTCGGAGGACGCATGGCTCTCGACCTTCACCTCTCCTAAGTTGCAGCAATCGGACAAGACTAACTACCAATTTGATAAATTAAACTAAATAATAAAATACGCAACATTTTCACAGAACAAAAATGTAAAAGCAACAATTCAATTCATTAAGCCCAAAATCTATGGATTTCACCTCACTGGGAATACAGATATGCTGTGCCTAGTTGCTGAATATTGGCAGGAACTTGAACACGCAATCGTACACGTCGATTCAGAGCATCCCAAACATGTCAATGGGTGACATGTCTGGTGAATATGCAGGCCATGGAAGAGCTAGGACATTTTCAGCTTCCAGGTATTGTGTACAGATCCTTGCGACATGGGACCGTGCATTATCAAACTCAAACATGAGGTGGTGGATGAATGGCACGTCAAGGGGCCTCAGGATCTCGCCACGGTATCTCTGTGCGTTCAACTTGCCATTGATAAAATGCAATTGTGTTAGTTGTCCATAGCTAATGCCTGCCCATACCATAACCCCACCACGGGACACTCTGTTCACAACGTTGACATCAGAAAACCCGCTCTCCCACACACCATAAACACAGTCTCCCATCTGCCCGGTACAGTTGAAACCGGGATTCATCCATGAAGAGCACTTCTCCAGCATGGCAGAGGCTACAACCCTGTTGAGGACAACGAACACAGGTGAGCTTCACTGAGACGGTTTCTGACAGTCTGTATAAAAATTATTTGGGTTGTGCAAACCCAGTTTCATCAGCTGTCCGGGTGGCTGGTTTCAGACGATCCTGCAGGTGAAGAAGACAGACGTGGAGGTCCTGCGATGGCGTGGTTACACGTGGTCTGCGGTTGGGAGGCCAGTTGAACGTACTGCCAAATTCTCTAAAACGACATTCCTTCAGTCATCATGCCAATTGTACATTCCCTCAAAATTTGAGACATCTGTGGCAGTCTTGTGTGACAGAACAATACATTTTAGAGTGGCCTTTTATTGTCCCCAGCGTAAGGAGCACCTGTGTAATGATCTTCTTGATATGTCAATTGTATCAGGTGGATTTAATTATCTTGGCAAAGGAGAAATGCTCACTAACAGGGATGTGAAATTTGTGCACAACATTTGAATAAAATATGCTTTTGGTGTTTTTCAGCTCATGAAACATTGGACCAACACATTACATGTTGAATTTATATTTTTGTTCAGTGTAAATTAAAAGCCTCAAGGGAATCTAGGAGACAATGAAAGACAAGGTCATTGCTATTGCTAGCTCAATATTGCCATCTTGTGTCCAACAAAGGGATCAATTGAGCGTCATGTCATTTTAAAAACTAGCACAACTGTGCTTCTTATGCACTTCGCAGAATTACCAATATGCTGAATTAATGCAGTAATCACATTTGAATGACAAACATGTTTACACCGTACAGTAATACAAGTGACATTGTGCATCGTCAGTTGGAGGCAAGGCAGTGTTGTTTTTCAGTCACCATCTCTGGAACAATGCAACAGCTTCACTGAAAACTTCAGTATAAAAAGTGATAACAGTGATAGCCAACAGGCAAAAATGAGAATATCAAAAGATGTGGTAGAATAATGTATTTTATTCTCATATACTTTTAAGAAATAATATACAAAGCTATGGTCGCCCCATCCTCACAAAAACCTCTAATCCCCAACTATCAGATAAGTGAGTTCTCCAGTTCTGAAGACCAATGTTTTGGCCGGTACAGTATGTCACTGATTGGTTGGAGAAGTCTGAGGATGGAGTAGCTAAGTCTGTGGATATGAAAGAGTGAGACAGCATTGTTGTGTAAAATAGTTACGTTTAATTACTGAGGCCTAAAAAAAAAAAAAAAGTTTAACTTCAGTAAGACAAATGTAGCGAACGTCAACTACGGACTCCATTTAACTAGTGCTGTACTGGATTAGCTGGTATAGCCAAGAGAAAGGTGAGTCCCATGAACATAGGATCATCTCCACCCTCTCTTCCATCATCTTCACAAGAACGCAATTAATAATGTGCAACAATAATTTAGGTTTACATAACCACGTGAAACTAAAGACCCCTTTTTCACAATCGAGAGAAACTGCACATAAGGAATTAATTACTCAAGATGAAGACAAAACAGACAAGCTTACAAAACAAAAAAACATCAAACGTTCAGCAGAAGAGGGGGAAAATTATCAAGTACAGATCAAGGGGGGTTCTGATGCAGAGGTCATGGACGACGAGAACGTTGCCCTTTATCGCATGATCCCATTGGGGGTTCGTGATAGGAACTGGGAGGTGACCTAAAGGTTACGCCATGGGACCGTATGTTCTGAGAAGTATCCTGGCCCAACGTAAGAGGGGTCACAGGTAACTAAGTCTACAGACTATTCCCATCCAGGGGGGAGGGAGCGTGGGCCGACACAGACATCTCATGTCAAGCAGCTAAGAATCTTTGTCGGCTCACATTTTAAAAAGTACTCAGTGAACTGGGACTGCTAAATTCAGGATTCCTCACTGAATAGAAGCAACTGTATGAGTCTGGAAGGAATCAAAGTTGGCTTTTAAGAATATGCTGTTAACCTGTGGGCTGTTCGATATCCTATCTGCAATGTGACGCACCACTTCAAGTCTATGCTGAAGTGTTGGCATTTGAGTCTTCCTGGAATCAGTTGGTGATTCATACATCGCAAGTCAATCGGAGTCCCTTCAGTTCCCTCTCAACTTCAGTTAAGCCACAAGTCTGAGGAGAAAAAGATGCATTCCCAACCAAAACTGGCTATCAACCGCAACAAACACAGTCCAACAGTTTCTCAAATCCAAAAGGACGCCAGCCAAGTTTATCAGGTAACAAAAAAGGTATGACCTGTAGGTTTGTCAGAATCCACTGGTTTGGGTGTCCATGAAAAGCTCAACACGGCTTCTGTATTATTTTAGCCTGTGGTTTCATAGAACAATTTACATCTTGGATGCCTAGACAAAATCTACACTTTTTCAGGGGCTTGGGCAGTGGTACGCTTCATTGCGTAACCCATGACATGAAGTCTTCAACAGGCCCAGTCTCTTGTCCGCATCCTCAGACGCCCTCTGGTTCATGACGGTACGGACGTGTTCAGACTGGGGCACATGGGGCATAGAGGACCGCGTTGCAGGCTTCGCCCGCAGCCTAAAGCGGTTCACCGTCTTTCATCTCCCACACAGGTACTCAGACCATGTAAGAGTTCTGGTTCTTCAGCTTGTCCAGTTCTTTGCTCTGCTGTCTCAGGAACAGTATTCTGGGAGAAAATGGACAGTTTTAAGAAAATAAACAATTTATCGCGAAGACGCATTCCTAGTGTGTGTGTCCTGTTCTCACCTCTGTTCCCGCAGCGTGGCCTGGATCTCACACACTCTGACTAAGACCGGAGGTTTTTGAGTTCGGTGCAGATCTCAGACATGTAGAGACTGCCCATGTTGTGGGCATCCTCCGTAACCGTGCTGCCTGAACGAGAAAGGCAGAACCGGGTGAGGGGTTGCATCAAACACACATCATCAACCTTAAAGCATTGAGGTCAAATTTCAGAAAAACATTTTAAAAGTTTTAATTAGCCATCTTCAGAAGGAAATATTTATCAGAAATGTATTTTAGTACTAGTTAGTCAGAGTACCAAGAAGGCTCCTGCCTAGAGTCCTAGGCCTAAATGGTTCCATAACCAGCTATAAAAAAAAAAAAAAATGTGTACAAAAGTTGAAGTGGGCATGTGTTGTCTGTGTGCCCCGAGGCTTTTTACTCTCCCACTTTCCTGACCAGCCAGCGCAGCGTTGTTTGGTGGTTCAGCTCTTTATAGTCAGGCGGGCTAAATATTGACTAGAACTAAAAAAGGATTAGGGTCTCTCATCTGTCCACCAGGTCTCCATTAGCAGCAGCAAACAGAATCCAACCACCACATGGCATCCCAAACCAAACAGAATCCAACCACCACATGGCATCCCAAACCAAACAGAATCCAACCACCACATGGCATCCCAAACCAAACAGAATCCAACCACCACATGGCATCCCAAACCAAACAGAATCCAACCACCACATGGCATCCCAAACCAAACAGAATCCAACCACCACATGGCATCCCAAACCAAACAGAATCCAACCACCATATGGCATCCCAAACAGAATCCAACCACCATATCCCAAACCAAAAAGTGAGCTTAGCCACGCCCTCTCTTTTATCAACTTCAAATAGGAAATGGCCTGGGTGGCCTTGGATGTGTAGATACTGCCATCTACACTAAATGTAAAAAACTGCCGTTTCGTAATAATATGCACACAAATGGATTACATGCATATATCCTACTACCATCAAAGGCATGACTAGTCCAAGTCGTAAATCAACAGTAGCAGCTTCTGTGTATCACGGTTATATCAAAACAGTGTGGTACTATTTTGATAATGACTGTATTTAACCCATTAGTCACAGTTGACAGACATCCAGACAGTAAAACGACTAACTCGACGTTCACCCCATTATGCACCCAAATACCTTATTCTACCATCTACTAGAAACTGTTTTGAGTTGAACGCACAAATTCCTTTCTAAACAACTAACTCAACATTGAATGAGCAAAACCAATTGTCCCCACTACACAGTGGGTTCTACCTGCTTCTCGATGTGCTCTGCGGGCCAGTTCTGGATGTGCCTGACAAGGTTCTCGTCAAAGTGAGAGGCCAGCGAGGGAGTGAAGGAGCCGGGAGCGCTGGTGAGGCCTGAGGCAGCGTTGGGAACAGAGTGGCCGCCGGTGGAGTTGCTGTTAGGTCCTGGTGGCGGACTCCCCTGACTGCTGGACGAGAGAGACAGCAGAGAAGTATAAGGACCGGGGGCAGACAGAAACTACCTCTATTCTAACACCTAGACACTTGTGTTGATTGGATAAGATGCTACTATCATAGGGCTTCTATATACACAACCATTCCAGACATAGACAAGTACATCTCAACTAGGTCAGGGACATTAGGAATAAGGACATTTGACCTTATTCTATTCTTCTGACAAGGGTACAAAACGGGATTGCTGTACTTCCATTTCATAAGACTGTGTATATGCGGGAGGCATACAAGTAGTGCTCCGTGTCTACTAAGAACCATTCAACAAATCTAATTTTATTGGTCACCTACACGTGTTTGGCAGATGTTATTGCGAGTGTAGCGAAATGCTTGCGTTTCTAGCTCTGACAATGCAGTAATATCTAACAATACACACAAATCTAAGTAAAGGAATTAAAAAAAAAATATATATATATATATATATGGATGAACAATGTCAGAGTGGCATAGACTAAGATACAGTAGAATAGAATACAGTACATACATATGAGATGAGTAATGCAGAATACGTAAATATTATTCAAGTTGCAAGTGATTTCAAGTCTATGTACATAGGGCAGCAGCCTCTAATGTGTTAGTTATGTACCTCCGCTGTAGGAGAGTTCGGGGGTCCTCTGGACGTTTCTCTGCTGAAGCCTGCTGAGAAACTGGTCCTGGTTTCACTGGGGTAACCTGCAGAGGGACAAAATAAGAAAGAAAATTAAAAGCAAGCAAGAGGGAAGGAGAAGAAAGCAGAGGACAGATAAAATAATGGTGAGGTGGGGGGGGGGGGGAGACTCAGATCACAGGGTTAAAATGACAAAACCATACACCTCGATCATAACAATATCATTGGACAAGCTTAGAGTTTCCGTGGAGGTGCTGACCTTTGGTTGGGAGGTGGCAGGTGGCATACTGAGCAGGGGTTTCTGGGTAAGGAGGTTGGTCTGGGGCGTGCCATTCCTGGGCGACACGTATGAGCGGGGCGAGGAGGGCGTCTGACGTTAGTGATATGGGCGATTGACTTGCCTGCAGGGCCGCTATTGGTTCGTGTCCAGGAGGCGAATAAGACAAAGGTACTATTTTTAATAAGAACAGCCTTAACCTCACATACACAAAGGGTATAACTACATTATAAATATGCCTATAAAGACATGAGTCATTCTAAAGGTTGCATTTTTCTTATGCATCCAAAACTTTAATGAAAAGCAGTGGATATCGTTGCTTAGAGGACGCACCCTGGTTAAATACATCCATAACCAAATTTGATCGATTATTCAACAACAAAAACTAGCATACGTTGCCCTGAACTGAACGTACGCCCATACATCTTCTTGAAAGACATTGGTCAAATCTTCAGCTAAAGCTTTCAACAATAACAGCTACCCTGAAAATATCCAATATGAGGATCCTTCTTTGTGGGCTATACTCAGCCTTGTCTCAGGGTAAGTTGGTGGTTGAAGTTATCCCTCTAGTGGTGTGGGGGCTGTGCTTTGGCAAAGTGGGTGGGGTTATATCCTTCCTGTTTGGCCCTATCCGGGGGTGTCCTCGGATGGGGCCACAGTGTCTCCTGACCCCTCCCGTCTCAGCCTCCAGTATTTATGCTGCAGTAGTTTATGTGTCTCTCTCTGAGGACCTGAGCCCTAGGACCATGCCACAGGACTACCTGACATGATGACTCCTTGCTGTCCCCAGTCCACCTGGCCGTGCTGCTGCTCCAGTTTAAACTGTTCTGCCTTATTATTATTCGACCATGCTGGTAATTTATGAACATTTGAACATCTTGGCCATGTTCTGTTATAATCTCCACCCGGCACAGCCAGAAGAGGACTGGCCACCCCACATAGCCTGGTTCCTCTCTAGGTTTCTTCCTAGGTTTTGGCCTTTCTAGGGAGTTTCCTAGCCACCGTGCTTCTACACCTGCATTGCTTGCTGTTTGGGGTTTTAGGCTGGGTTTCTGTACAGCACTGAGATATCAGCTGATGTACGAAAGGCTATATAAATACATTTGATTTGATCCTCCCGACAATAACAGCTACCCTGAAAATATCCAATAGGAGGATCCTCCCAACAATAACAGCTACCCTGAAAATATCCAATAGGAGAATCCTCCCAAAAAGAACAGCTACCCTGAAAATATCCAATAGGCGAATACTCCCAATGTATTTCTATCTGAATAGAAGTGTAATTCTATATATCCTAGTTCTATACATCAACCAGGAGACACTGGAATGAAAAACCATTCTAACAGAGAGACGTCAAAAGAAGGTGATGACGTGTGACAGCAGCCATACCTTGGTTGGAGTGTTGAGCAGCAGGAAAGAAAGAGCAGTGATGTTGAAAGCAGACGGTCCAGCAGTGAGGAGTTTATGAAGCATAGACTGCAGGGAAGCTTGGGTAACAGCAGCATGAGGACTAGAGGAGAAAAACAACACAGGACAATGAGAACACAGATACAGGCACCCATATGAGTGTTATGTATATACCACGCACAGACCAGTCCATACATGAATGAATATCAAGCAGACGGGTTGTTGAGTGACAGTGATTTTCAAAATGGCAGCATTATACAATAATCAATTTTAGAAAAGAGGTGAGCAGACATGATATTGGACTTTTACCCTACGAGGGGAACAATGAGACAAATCAATAGAACTGGCTTTGAGGTCCAGAGTTAAGTTTGAGGATATAGACTATGCAAATCTGTCATTGAATGGGTAGTTTAATGAGATGATTTTATATTCACAACCCATGTGGTTGACGAGAAGCGTGTCGTCTCAGGATCGCCCATGCACAAGAATAGGACCCAAAAACCCCTTCCCTCAATTGAGTTACTCCTTTTATCTCGATATGGTGAATTAAGCCGATTCAATATCTGATCCTGTCTGAGTAACAGAAACTTTAGAAATCAAACCCAATGAGACGTCTTCTGAAATATCAGACTGAGGATCAAAAGCGATTGTGGCCTAGATGGTGTGCAGCTGGACCGACAGATGCACGTTCGGCTAGATGGTGTGCAGCTAGGGACCGACAGATGCACGTTCGGCTAGATGGTGTGCAGCTAGGGACCGACAGATGCACGTTCGGCTAGATGGTGTGCAGCTAGGGACCGACAGATGCACGTTCGGCTAGATGGTGTGCAGCTAGGGACCGACAGATGCGTGTTCGGCTAGATGGTGTGCAGCTAGGGACCGACAGATGCGTGTTCGGCTAGATAGTGTACAGCTAGGGACCGACAGTTGCATGTTCGGCTAGATGGTGTACAGCTAGGGACCGACAGTTGCACGTTCGGCTAGATAGTGTACAGCTAGGGACCGACAGTTGCGTGTTCGAGTCGCGGACAACTGTAGTCTTTTAGCTTCTCCTAACCTGCTATGAAAAGACCCTTCTGACCAAACCCACTGGCTCTGTTGTAATATCATCACTTCAGACATCAGAAAATCCAAATTTGTGTTTCACATTTCAGTATAGCAAAGGCTTTTTTCAATACCTATTGCTGCATCTAGTTACAAGGATCACATCATACTCCAGAGTTGACCTTTGAACTCTAAGTCCTATTTTCAGGCAGAGCTTATTTGGACCCAGGTCTGCTAAAGCTCAAGAAGGAGAAATGTGGTGTTAGGCGACTCACCCTCATTGATCTTGGCCATGTCCATGCTGCCATTGCTCATCTGCAGGGTGGCCTGCAGCGCTGGGAGGAGCTGCCGCAGGAGGGCGGGGTCTTGGAGCAGGCCCGAGGCCTGAGATTGGACAGAGGGGGACACGGGGACCATGGAGGAGGATGAGGAGGGGGTGGGGTTAGAGCCAGAGGCTTGGTTCAGGCCCGGATTGGTGGAGGAAGATGACTGGGAAGGAGCAGTGTTGGAGGACGACTTGTCCCCTGAAGTACTCTCTATGGAGGGAAAGGAAGAACAGGACTGAATAGACTCTGGCTTGATAGACAGGATGTACCTCTCTGTGGTTCAGACTGACTTGCTGTACTCATCTCCATTTTGTTCATTGAAAAGGTGATAGCCATAACACATACAGTTGTCAAGTCTTTTCAGATCAGTGCAGACGAAGGAGGATGAGGAAATAAGTCACTTCATACCATCGACACGCGGCCAAATTCTAAGACAGTAGATGATTGAACATTTCACAAAGGTATAGTCATACTATAACAAAGAAAGTTTTATTTAAAGAGGCAAACATCAAAATCCAGATGTGGTTAGTGTATCTGAATCTTAGACAACAACTCCCATAAACGACCCCCTCTGTAGATTTCATACTTACTTGTGGTGGCTGTGTCCACAGACTCTCGTCTGTAGTCCCGGTCTTTAGGGAATGTGTTGGACTCTCTCTTAGACGGGTCTTTTTGCCTTTGCTCTCTGGACACAACAAAATACAGAAACTGAAGGTCATTGTCAGGATTACATTTAATTAAACAGTGTAACTGCTGGTTGAATTCAGTATGGGAGTGTTAATGTCAGAACCTGTACTCTACCGATCCAAGTTATGGGACCTTTCAGCATGTTCAATCGATGAGGTTCAGAAATAGGGGATATTGGGACATATTGGACTGTATTGCGATTTAAAGTAGAAACGGAAGAGTTTAAGCTAAAGAGAAGAAGAGTATGATGTTTATGAGTGAGACATTGTTTTCCATTGGTCGAGGCCTTACCTCTCAGCCAGTCTTTGGGCTTCTCCCACTGAGAGACCTCAGTCCTGCAGTTGTAGTAGTACTTCTTGCCCGAGGAGCTGATGTGCTCCGACCAGTAGTCTGCAGGCTCGTGAGGCTGAGGGAAGAAGGCACAACATAAAGGTCAACTAACTTAACACTAGCGTAGGTTTTGGGTTCAAGTAGGCCTACTTTTGGAAAATCAGGATAAAGGCTAGCGGCTGGTAATCAGATTCTAATGTGAAAATCGGTGTGGGAGATACAGGGGCTTGTAAGTAAGCATTTCACTACAAGGTCACCTGTGACTAATAAAAACCTGATTTGACTTGCTCAATAATTGATTGATTCGACTTGCTATTAATAAAAGCAAGCTGATCCTGTACACTATTTAGGCTAGTCTGCCTCAGTCAAATGTGGATGTCAGGGTGTATATCTATATTCTGAAACTCTGCAATATCTGTGTTACCCTGCCTATATAGAGGACAGATTTACACCTGGGGCTATGAGGATGTGTCCAACAAGGCTAGCAGTGATACTTGGCTACTGGGTCGCTTCAGGTCCATTCACCAGGTAATTTCTTGACACAAGTGTATGCTGAGCTAACCCTTCAGTTCCAGGGGCTCTAGTCCATCGTTTCTCTGCAGATGGGTTTGTTTCTGGTTGTGAATGTAGGCAATAACAACAAAAAACTCTTGCGAGCTGAAAAAAGGTATTTCTTGATAGACAGATCATGAGGATGGATGGACACCAGAGAATAATCATCCTTTACACAACATCCTGACAGAGCCGATTGACATAATTTGTCACACAAAACTGAACTGTAAACAAGCAGAGCTTGTCCTGTGGCTTAGAGACCCATGTTAGAACCCCAGCCTGGTGGATGCCTACTTTCAGAAATCACTGGTTCAAGTACAACGAGGTATCTTACGGTGTCTGATGCCTTGCTTTGATTTGAGTGCGAGTTGGAGCTGTGGTTGTGAGAATTCTCTTGCGGAGAGCAGCTGGTCCCTTTAAAAGAAATGATATGATGAGAACATCTACGAAGGAGACCACACTATTAGCAACCATAGACATGACAGGTTAGGCTACCCCCTATCCATTGAACAAAAGCTGTTTGCAATACCATGGAATTTACAGCAGCTTTCCATTTCATGAAGCACCAAAGTACAGTATGTCAAAATTGTATACTTTAGTGCCCAAAAGCATCACAGTAATGTAGCTAGCCTAGGTGCACTACGGTTTCATCATTCTACAATACTCTCTCATTTGACAAGACAACATCGAGTTAACTACTTTAAAAAGCGCCTGTGGAACTTCAGCAACATAACTTTCATGTTAATCTTGCTTTGATGTCTGTGTATAGACTTGACCAACAGTTTTGTGTGGATATCTTCAGTCATGAATTGGGCCTTACAGACTCAACGTCTTGTTGTACACAAGTAGCCATGCATGTTTTGAGCAGGTGTCATGTATGCGGAAGTAGTCCAAGACCTCTCAATAGCCCAATTTACAGTGTAAATCAACAGTTTGATGTAGGCTATTTCTAATGGACCCAGATATGGTGGTGCTGTATAGCAAACTCCTAGGGTTGTTTGGCATAACAAGGCCCACAGGAATTGGCTAAACAGCATAAACATATCTAGGACCAGGCTAGGATACCTGAACTGGCTAATCAAAAGCAAGCTTCTCTGTGCACACAAGCAAAAACATTTAAGTAATATTACCAAAATACAGAGAAAGGGTTCTTTAGCTAGGTTCTTTCTCTTTGGGCTTACCACCATCTTGGCCTCGGAGTGTGTGAAATGTTTTTTTGTTTTGCTGTGTCCGTCACTGTGCTTATTGACTGGACTTTCATCAGAGTGTCGGAGCATTTTTGTAGGGTGGTGTAGGATCTGACAACCCATCTCGCATTTTATCGTGACGGTGAAGGGTGGTAGATTGACTCTTGGGCTGGGATTTGTGTGTCTGCAATACATATAGGCTTGTGTCAGTCAACATAGCAATTCAACGTTTCCTCTTTATGGATGAACACCTTTCCACCCACTGACATATGATACTGTAGGCCTACTTCCTACTCTTGACATTGATTGTGCTGTACTTTTCATTCCTGCCTAGCTATGTATGCACAACCGTTTGTAACGTTGTTTCTTGCAAAGCTAGCTAACTAGCTTCCTTAAACCACTTATTTTTTTGTCTACATTTGTCAATTTGTTGTACTGCAATTTGAGCCATTTTACGTATTCTGAGTTACTACAATGGTTACTACATCCATTATTTGTGCAGTATTCACACCATCAACATAGATAGCTAATATATTAGATCGTTATGCTCCATTGGTTATCTAACTGGCTATCAAGGACTGTATTTAAGTTAGCTAGCTACCGCGTAAAAATAAACATAGCTAGCTAACGTTAGTTGGCTAACGACTAGCTGGCTAATGTTACGCCAAGGGAAATACAGTCGGCAGCTAGCTTGTTGGTTAACTATAAGTTATTGTTCAGCATTAGTTAGCTAGGTAATTTAACTAACTAGTTGTAGCCCAACTTGTGTTCACTGACGTTAAGGTAATTTTGCCAAATCCTGAACCAAGGCTTTTGAGTTGCAAAACTAAAAGCCAGCTAAAGGCCTGCATGGCTTACGAGTTAACGTACGTTAGCTAGCTAACACACTTGCTAACTACGTAGCTAGCTAAGGTGCTATATTCACTTGCTTTACCTGATAGGGTTGTGAATCCCTTCGGTCGGTACACCTGAAATATAGACAAAGGAAAGTTAGCTAGCTATAGGCACAAATTTGAAATGTTGATGCTGCAAAAAATATATTATACTAGCTAACTAGTTAGCCACTGTAGCTACTGACGTTAGTTACCTAGCGACCACGTAGTTCGCTAGTTGTAACTAACTAGCTAGATAAATGAAAACCTTAGCTACATAGCTAACATTATTATGTCAAGGGAAGGGTAGAGTTGTCAAAGAGAAGTGACAAAATGTATGGTCGTTTACCCATCGCTGAGTCTCGGTTGTTTCCTTGTATGCATTACCATCAATGCCGTGTTGATGTGTGTGTGCGCGAAGGGGGTGAACTATTGACAACAAAATAGTATTATCGTCTTCAGTTAATTTATCTTGGTGATGCCTTGGTAATTAGTTAGCCAGCTGGGAAGGCCAGCAACTAGATTTGCACAGTGGATAGCTATGTTGGCCTTTGGTCCATTATTTGCTCGCCTAAACTGCACAATCTCTTCTGTGCAGTGCCAGTGAAAGGAAACAGGCGTAGCAATGAAATCAGTCCCGCCTCCACACACTTAGCTATTTCCGGGATACTCCCTTGTCGAAAAAGGTTCGCAAACCCTTCAGCTCATCAATGATTTGCAATGCAGTCAGACGAATTGCAGTGGTTGAAATAACAACAAAGCCCATCTCTGAGAATGCACATGGCCGATGACATTTGATGATTGAAAAAGTATTGATACAAAGGGTAGTATAGGTCTTTGCACTTTCCCTGCCCGGCCCAGTATGTCGGATAGTCTAAAGTTAAACAACTCAAAGGGCCCAATGCAATATGACAAAATTATAAACCAACCCTAGTCTCTACCTAGTGTTTTCATTCCTCCATGGGCTGTGCACAGTACTACCCATTATAACTAATCAAAGTATTGCAAGTTATTTTAATTTCATAGCACTAGGCTGAGACAAAAGCCCACATACACTGGCCCTTCGGTACCAGTAAGAACACAGCCTGGAGAGCCTATTTTTTGATTGACCCTGTTCTGGATAACCTACTGATCAGGACCGATGCTGTATTTCTGTATCCTTGTCTGTCTGTATAGGACTAATGATGAGCCGACATCAGACCATCACTTTATCTGGCATTGCCTGGTCTAGTCCACTCAGGTCTAAAGGAACCAACGACATACAACTGATTGGAAAACTTTTAGGGGGAAGGAAACTGGTGATAGTCGCATTGGGCTAATACTGTCTGGTTCAGACTGGTTCATTGCTTTTACTATTCAAATGGACCCCCACATTCTCTCTGGGAATTGATGGGAAATGATGTAAATATATCACTAGCCACTTTAAACAATGCTACCTTATATAAATGTACTTACCCTACATTATTCATCTCATATGCATACGTATATACTGTACTCTACATCATCGACTGCATCCCTATGTAATACATGTATCACTAGCCACTTTAACTATGCCACTTTGTTTACTTTGTCTACATACTCATCTCATATGTATATACTGTACTCGATACCATCTACTGTATGCTGCTCTGTACCATCACTCATTCATATATCCTTATGTACATATTCTTTATCCCCTTACACTGTGTATAAGACAAAATGTAGTTTTGGAATTGTTAGTTAGATTACTTGTTGGTTATCACTGCATTGTCGGAACTAGAAGCACAAGCATTTCGCTACACTCGCATTAACATCTGCTAACCATGTGTATGTGACAAATACAATTTGATTTGATTTGATTTGGTGGGTGTTACCTTATTTGGACTGTGCTGAGCTTGCTGAATTGCATATTGACAGCAACTTTATTTACCATTATTTTAATCCTATTGCTCTAGAGAATTAAAAATGAAACAAATGAATTCATATTAATGCTGAATAAATGCAGCACTTTAGACACGAACAGTATGCAGCTAGTCTGACTTATTAAGCACCATTTCTTAGTTTTTCCTATTCTCTTTAAATTATTGAGTCATTTTTTTGGGGCCACCTAATACAATAGTTATCTTTTAATTGTTAACTTTAAGTCACAAACGGACTAAGTTGCATGTTAGTCAGCTGTTTAGGAATATAGGTCTTCAGCCTGTATACTTGCTTTCATGTATTCCACAGATGCTGATTGATCTGTCTCAGTGTACAATCAATCAATGATGGCATATGAAGGACAGAAAAGCTATGATTCCATGGTGAGAGTATAGACTTATATAATTGGGTGAGAGTGAACGTACACTTCAATGACATGACGCAATGTGGACTGTAGAAAGATTGTGGACGATTGAAAGATTTGCTTTCAATGAGGCTACGCTTACACAGACAGCGTAGTTCTTTTTTTTTCTTCACTAATTGGTCTTTTGACCAATCAGCTCTGAAGAAGATCTGATGTATAAACAGATCTGATGTGATTGGTCAAAATACCAATTAGTGTGAAAAAAATATCCGAATTGGGCTGCCTGTGTGAACCCAGCCTTAGAGTTACAGATCTATAACTCACATTTCTATCTGAAATCAGTCGGGTACCACACAAAACAAAATAATAGACCTTCAAAACAGGACATGTCCCATAGGGCAGCGCACAATTGGCCCAGCGTGTAAATAATATTTTGTTCTTAGCTGACTTACCTAGTTAAATAAAGGTTCAATTTTTTTTTAAGTTTAAAAAAAGAACATGTCATTGCCTATCTTATCCACTTGGTGGCAGCAATACCATACAAAGGAACACGACTTCGGACGACAGCTGTTTCCTTTAATTTTTCTACTCCTTTAAGATCGTTGGACACTTCATTAAACATCTGAGGCTGAGACTCCACAGAACAGGACAGGTTCACCGTATGCTCCAGTAAATGTCATCTCTGATAATAGGTCAAATCATAATTCTGTTGTCTTTTGTTTAAGAATGACGTGCCAGCCAATGCAACTATCCAAGTTGGTCAACCAGTACATATCTAATACCAATTGACAATGAAAAAAATACTTGCCTTGATAGAAAATAAAGGGATGAGTGAATACAGCCTAATGTCACTACTGCATGTAGATATCAACATTCTCACCAAGCTATCTTTCCACAGACAAGGTGTATTGCAGACAAGGTGTATTGTATTGCTGAGTCTTTCCACTGGACCAATAGGTACGTTTGGAGGGAGAGTGTTTTTGTGACCTGTGACCTGCACAGCATTAATATTTACCTTGAAAGTCTGTTTATGACCCTCTTGTAAAGGAAGACATTGAATACTAATTTGGCATACTGACATGTAGATGTCATAAAGATGGTATGTTTGGGAATACCTTACATGGGCTCCCTAGCTGATGTTTTCACCACACCCTTGGTTTGACCTCTGACACCTTTTGACTCCTCCCTCATGACCTCTGACCTTGTCCTCTGCTCTGACGGGTTATTTACGATCCTCTGACTGACCCTCTTGTAAATGGAGGGAGAGGAGTATGTGTGTGCGTGTGTAACTCTTCTCTCCTTTGCTTCACGTGTGTTTGAACTGCTGTCCTTGGTGATCTCTGGGATGAAACCTATAATGGACAGAAATGAGGACATTGCGTTTCTAAAAAAGGTGATCATGCAAAGGAGATTCCACCAACTGGTCAAGGTGAAACTGGCTTTATCTACTGTGATGTCACGGCAATGCTACAGTTATGATATACTAATGATATCTGAGAACGTTTATCATGTACAATGACCATATGTCACAGTGTGTAGTTATGAAAACGCAAGAGGGATGCACTGGGTAGTATTCACGAAGAACCAACTCAGGATGAAACGGGAGGGACTACGTTTTTGCTGCGGTGTGCACAGTGTACAACCCTCTTGCATTTACAGAACTACACGCTATGACCTTCTACTATAATAATGAATAGGACAGATGTACATCCTCTGTGATGTACTGTAATAGTACCCCCACCGTCACAGCCTGAATCTGGTTTGGAAAAAGGATCGGATATAGAGACAGAAAGATTTTGTACAGGAGTACAAGTGTCCCCACACTGTTTATCCATTAACTATGTCACTATTACCTATCTGAGGCAAAGCCTTGTTTTAAAGGGATATTATTTATTCTATACAGAGTGAAATCATGGCAGACCGTTTTCAGCATTAAGATAATTAATTTCACCCCAATGGGTAATGTTTCAGTTTGGCTACAATTGATGTCAACTCTAACATAAAGTGACACTTAATATTCCCACTCTCACATAATCCTCTTTTTCTTTTACCACCTACCCTTTAACTCTCAACCCTTCTCCTGTTTCCACTCCTTTAACTCTCAACCCTTCTCCTGTTTATACTCCTTTCACTCACAACCCTTCTCCTGTTTATACTCCTTTAACTCTCATCCCTATTCATGTTTACACTCCTTTAACTCTCAACCCACTTCTCCTGTTTCCACTCCTTTAACTCTCATCCTATTCATGTTTACACTCTTTAACTCTCAACCCTTCTCCTGTTTATACTCCTTTAACTCTCAACCCTTCTCCTGTTTATACTCCTTTAACTCTCAACCCTACTCCTGTTTATACTCCTTTAACTCTCAACCTTACTCCTGTTTATACTCCTCTAATTCTCATCCCTACTCCTGTTTCTTAAGTACCTTTTCCATATATCTCACTCCTCCGCTGTTCTGTAGTTTGTCCTTTGTGGGCACCCATACTTGTTTCTAACATGCGCAGATTTCAGTAAACATGTGGAAAAGATAGATGCTGTCAATACCTACTCATTTAATTTCACCAAGGTTCCAAAAAACCACTTGTCCTGGTTCATCCTCTCTTTTCCCATCCCATTTTCTCCTCCCATTCCCTTACTCTGTCAGACAGCCACTCCAGGCCTGGTTTAAATCATCAATGTCTACTGAAGGGGCCAAACCAAAGACCTGTTTTCTTCAAAATAGCTACTGTTTGCTTGCAGCAGAAAGTAATGACCTACAGGCAGACTTATGAATAGTTTTGCTGTTACTGTTGATGTTGTTGTTAATGTTGCTGTCGCTGTTGATGTCGCTTTTAATGTTGATGTTAATGTTAATGTTAATGTTTCTGTTTCTGTTTCTGTTACTGCTACTGCTGCTGTAACTGTTACTGTTGCTGTTGCTGTTAAGGTTACTGGTACTGTTAACTTCTTATGGCTTGGGGGCAGTATTTCGACATCTGGATGAGAAGCGTGCCCAAAGT